>NC_132849.1:12210703-12513733 GCF_048164855.1 Canis lupus baileyi
AAACAAATAAAAAAGACAAAAAAAACAAAAACAAAAACAAAAAAACCACCCAGGAAAGGATTAGTGACCCAGTGCTACAGGATCTAAAAGTCTTCCCAACAGCCAAAGGGAGGTTAGTGACCTGTGAACCAGTCTCCACTTTCCGGGCCCTGGTGAGACACCTACATGCCTAAAGTGGGTTCCTGATCTTTTCAAAGATCCTAAAACCAAAGCCCTGCTCTTCTCCCCACGAAATCAGGTGTCCTGGGGTAGGCCTAATGGTGAGAAAGGCACAAAGTGAGAGTCCAAGAGGAAGTTGGAAAAGCCAGACAAGGGCACTTCTAAGGGGCAGCTGCAGGCACTTCATGCTGAGGCCTGAGGACTCTCGATCCAGACATGGCCCTGTGTGTTGCACGCTCCTGATGTTTATAATCAGCAAATCCATTTTCATGGAGTTGGCTTGTTTTTGCTTAATCAACAAGCACTCTTACTTTCCAAATATGTGGAAAATAATGAAAATGCCTTAAATAACTGGAATGACTTTTTTTTTTTTTTTTTTTTTTTTTTTTTGCCATAGCTTCTCCCAAAAAGATGTGTGGAACCCACAAAGAAAGGTCAGATAAGAAACAAGTGGGGACCCATTCAAGACCAACCTGCAGGACAGCTGGTCCTCTCCCCAAATCTGGCAGGCCCACTCCAGCCCCCAGCCTGCTCCCCTTGAGTGACCCAGGCAGAGGAAATTTCCATCAAGGCGGGACCTGACTCAACCTCTCCCAAACAAACCAGACACCAGCCACCAAACCGCCAGCACAAGAGTTTCCATAATGAGAAGCTTCCAGGAAAGCCCCATAAAACCTTTACTGTAAATTCAATAAACTGGATTTCCAACATGGTGGCTGGGCTGGGGAAGCCTGGGGCTACACACCACCCTCCCCGCCTCCACCATCTCTGTGCACAGAAGTAGGCCATCCCAGCCCTGACGGAGTTGCAGCCCCACCCTTCTCTCTCCTGCCAGCCCCCTCATTCCCCAAGTCAGCTTTCCAGGCTCGCCCTGCACCAGCCACACCGCCAGAGTGGCACAGGCTAGGCACGTGGAAGAGCCAACTTGAAAGAACCTCCAAACAATGCTCAGCCCCTCATTTCGTGTGAAAATCCAGCCCTTGGACTCCCTCAAGCACACCCAGGTGCTTCAAGGACTTACCTCCCTGATGCTTGGTGGATGCTCACCTGCCTTGTCCGTTAGCCCAGTCAAGGAACCGGCCATCCAAGACCATAAAATGAAAATACACTCCCTGAGTCACTGAGTCCAGATCCAGATGACACTTGGCCCAGGGTGATGGAGTCACAGCATTTCTTCCTACCCTGGTAGAAAACCTCACTTCTCAACACTCCCACGCTGAGACCCTGATTTTCCTGTCTACACAGCTTTCGCCCACACCCAGCCTCACTGTGCCCTCCCACGACTGGGTCATGCAGGGGATCCAACACTTGCAGAGGGGTGTGGGAGACCCAGCCTGAGTTCTGCGTGAAGATGCAGAGGCAAAAATAGGCCTTGGGCCTCCAGCTCTGTGCTCAATGCACTTCACCAGGGTCAGGTGGGTGTCAGAAAGGGTCCCAGCAGAGTCTGAACAGACTAGGGAGGTGTTGGCTACATTGGCAAGAGCTAGCAAATATGGGTTTGGTCAGAAAGTTTTGCCCCTTGGGGCACCTGGGTGGTTCAGTGGTTGTTGACCTGACCTTCGGCTCAGGTCATGATCCCAGGGTCCCAGGATCAAGTCCCATGTCAGGCTCCCTGCAAGGAGCCTGTTTCTCCCTCTGCCTGTGTCTCTGCCTCTCTGTGTCTCTCATGAATAAATAAATATTAAAAAAAAAAAAAAAAAGGAAAGAAAGAAAAAGAAAGTTTCACTCCTCAAAGCTTGAGAATGGGAAGGGACTCAGACTCCAGAGAGTCTGTAACTCCACACTTGCATTGTGCAGATGAAGAAACTGAGACACAGATAAAGCAACTTGCCCAAGGTCATGTATCAGTTCTTTCACATAATCAAGAGGCCACTTAGGGGCCAGCACAGTACCACAAAGGTCGGCCTCCTGCCTCCAGAGCCCTTACTCCCAGCACTTCTCCTTCCTGAGATCAGGCAGCTGGGACCCCCGCTCCCCCCCCCCCAGGACACACACACACACACACACACACACACACACCACCACCACCCCCCCCTCCCCACCCCCCCACCCCCCACCCCACCCCCGCACCGGGTGACTGAGATCCAACACCGAGGCACACAGTCCAGCAGGAGGGACGCTGGACTCAGGAAGGCTGAGGTCTCTGTGGCCCTGGGCAGACACCTCCCCTCCTGAGACCCAGTACTGTTTACCTGCTACCCCACTCCCCCGTCACCGCAAGGGTCAAATGAGATGGCACATAACCCACTAGGGTAGGAAGTGAGGAAGAGACCGCAGGGAGCCCAGGCGCCCCCGCATCCGCATCCGCATCCGAGAGAACAGATGCACGTTCCGGGTCCGCACTGAGCACCCGCGCTCTGCCTCTGCAGCAGCCTCTCAAGGGGCTGTAACTCCCCCGGGAGCCGAGTCCCCGACGCCGCCAGGAGCGGCAGGAAGTGACAGGTACAGGGTGCGGGTCTCCTCTCCCCCTGGGCCACGGGGCTTCCAGTCCGCTCCTGCCCCCTCGCAGGAGCTCGGCGCATCCTCCCTCGGGCTCGGCTCGGCCAGAGGACTTCCCGCCCCCACTCTGCAGACGCTTGGGGTGCGGATTTTTTCCACATTTTCTGCAGCTGCTTTTTTGGGAAACTATTTTCCTCCAGCCCTGGCCCAAGGACAAACGAGTCAGCGCTTGCAGTTGTGAGCACGGGGGGCGCAGCGCGGCGATTGCCCGAAGGCCCGCAGGGACCGGCGCCGCGGGTGCTTTTCCATGAATGGAGGGGAGGGGGCGGCAGCAGGGCTGGCTCCGGGACGGGACGGGACCGGGAACCCCGCCACAGTGGCCTAGCATCCTGGGGACTTTCCCAGTTGGCTTGAGGGAAGGCACGCCCATCGGATCCAGCTGTGGCGGAGGCCCCGCCTGTAAGGATTCATTCAGCCCGGCTCTTAAAGCGGGAGGTGGCCCTGCTCCCGCCAAGGGCTCTATCTCCCTGCTGGCCCTGCGTGCTGGTCCTTCAGCCTGGCTTCCTGGCATCCGGCTATCTGCCTTCTAAGCACCTACCCATTATTTGCATGTCTTTTTTTAAAAGATTTTATTTATTTATTCATGAGAGATACACAGAGAGGCAGAGACATAGGCAGAGGGAGAAGCAGGCTCCCTGCAGGGAACCCGATGTGGAACTCGACCCCAGGACCCCAGGATCACAACCTGAGAGGAAGGCAGACGCTCAACCACTGAGCCACCCAGGCGTCCCAAACTAACTGCATAAATATTTAATAGCCAAGAGATCTATTAAAAGCATCTACAAAGGATGCTACTAAAAGAGATGCTCTCTCCTCCGGGCGGGGGGGTGTCAGCCACTCCCTGGGTGGTGGCCTGTGGCCCCTGCGCCCACCCAGCTCTCAGTGGCCTCCGGAGGACCTAGGGAGCACATCACTGCTAACCTCTGAGCACAGGCCACCTGGCAGACAGCTGCTCCCAGGACTCCCACCACAGATGCTCCTGCTCCTGCTCCTGCTCCTGCTTGCTTGACAGTGAGAGCACACACCAATTTGGTGCAAGCCACAAAAGACACAGACACAGTCCTCAGAGCACATCCTCCATCCCCTAGCTGTCCGGCTCCGTATTCTACCTAGGGGGAATGAGATGGGGTGATGCATCAGGGAGACCTCTGGAAGTCGGGGAGACCGAGGCCCACCAGCAGCTGCAATCTCAGCTTGCCACTTGCCACACCTTGGAAGCAATGGGTGCCTGGGTTTCTTCACGGAGAAACCACCATGAGGATACAAACATTCATCATTTCACTGTTGGGTGAATTTTTAAGAAAAATGTAGGTGCTACTAAGCACAAAGCCTGGCACCCCAAAGGTACTTACCACATTTTTATCCCTTATTCCCTTTAGTAGCACCATAAATTATTTTTATTTTCATTTATTTATTTTTAAAGATTTGATTTATTAATTCATGAGATACACCAGGGGGGGGGGGCAGAGCACAGGCAGAGGGAGAAGCAGGCTCCACGAAGGGAGCCCGACGTGGGAATCGATCCAGGGACTCCAGGACCACGCCCTGGGCCAAAGGCAGGCGCTAAACTGCTGAGCCACCCAGGGATTCCCCAAATTATTTTTATTTTATTTATTTATTCATGAGACACACAGAGAGAGAGGCAGAGACACAGACAGAGGGAGAAGCAGGTTCCCCTACAGGGAGCCCGATGTGGGACTGGATCCCAGGATCACAACCTGAGAGGAAGGCAGACACTCAACCATTGAGCCACCCAGGTGTCCCTGCGTGTCTTAAGTATCCTCAGCATTAGGGCTTGTTCCGCCCCCTCGATCACCTGCGGGCTTATCTCAGTGAGGCCCTGCCCCAGAGTCACATGAAGAATGTGAACCCCTGCTGCTAACAGCCCAGGACATCTCTGGGGTCACAGGGCAGGTGCAGGAGAGGGGAAACACGTGGAGTTTGGGGGCTGACATGCTCAAGTTGCACTGCCTTGTCACTTTCTGGCTGCTGCTACTTTTCTGAGCATCAGCTTCCTCAACAGTAAAGGGCTGGTGTGACTTAGCTCAGAGAAGCGTAGGTGGGATTCATTAAAATGACCCACATAAAAAGTACTTGTCGCCATGCCTGATACAAAATCGGTGATGTACTGTAATTATGAACAGGTGGGGGAGGCTGAGGTACACAAGCTACCCGTCCTCTCATGCCAGAATTATGACCGAGGGAGGGAGGAAGAGAGGCCCCCAGAGCAGCACGGAACCAGCTCCCACACTAGCAGTCGTTTGGAGAGCTGGGGTGTGTTTTGTCACGAAGGCCTACAGCCGAAGACAAGGCAGTGGCTCTAATCTGTTCCCTGGAGAACCCAGGGAAATGAGCATCTTCAGAGAGTTCACACGTGGCTCACCAGCATCCTTCCCAAGTGGCCTCCTAAACCCATGGCCCAGACATGGCCCATACTCCTGCTGGGCTCACTCCCTGGAACAGAATGGGCTTCTCTCTGTCCCCCATCCAGCCCTCAGGGTTCTTGGTGCCTCACCAGTGTTCATTCACCTCTTCCTGCAAAATCTGGAACAAAACCACCATGTGACACTCTGTTTCTTAAGTGCTGATTGACAAAACACTATGCATAGGGTGATCATTCTAATTATGCTACAAGTATCAAATATCTATCAGTGATTGGAAAACTATAAGCCAAGATTGCTATATTCCAAGATTAACAGTGATTACCTGTTGTCTTCAGGCAGTGGGGTTAAGGTGATTTTTATTTTCTACTTTGTGCTTTTCTGTGTGTTCCGAATGAACAATATGTGGGTTTTATATTCATAGAATAGAATTATTTTTAAAAATAATAAAATTCATCACTGGCATTTCTCTTTTTTTTAAGTTTTTATTTAAATTCCATTTAGTAAAGATACAGTGTAGTATCAGCTTCAGGTATACAATTTAGTGATTCAACACTTTTTTACATCTCCCAGTGCTCATCACAGCAAGTGCCCTCGTTAATTCCCATCACCTATTTCACCCATCCTCCACCCACCTCCCTTCTGGTAACCACCAGTTTGTTCTCTAGAGTTAAGAGTCTGTTTCTTGGTTTCTCTCTCTCTCTCTCTCTCTCTCTTCCCCTATGATCATTTGTTTTGTTTCTTAAATTTGACATGTGAGTGAAATCATATGATATTTGTCTTTCTCTGACTTATATTTCCCTTAGCATAGTACTCTCTAACTCCACCCTCATCATTGCAAATAACAAGATTTCATTCTTTTTACAGCTGAGTACAATTTATATATATCACATCTTCTTTATCCATTCATCTGTTGGTGGATACTCAGGCTGTTTCCATAATTTGGCTGTCATAAACAACACCACTATAAAGATCAGAGTGCATGTATTCCTTTGAATTTGTATTTTTGAATTCTTTGGGTAAATACCCAGTAGTGCAATTGCTGGGTCATAGGGTAGTTCTATTTTTAATTTTTTGAGGAAGCTCCATATTATTTTCCAGAGTGGCTGCACCAGTTTGCATTGACTCCAACAGTGCAAGAGTGTCCCCTTTCTTTGCATCCTCGTCAGCACCTGCTGTTTCTTGTGTTGTTGATTTTAGCCATTCTGACATGTGTGAGGTCCTATCTCATTGTAGTTTTTATCTATATTTCCCTGATGATCAGTGATGTTGAGCATCTCTTCATGTGTCCATTGGCCATCTGGATGTCTTCTTTGGAAAAATGTCTATTCATATCTTCTGCCCATTTTTAATTGGGTTATTGAGTTTTATAAGTTCTTTATATATTTTAGATACTAACTATCAATATGACATTTGTAAATATCTTCTTGCATTCTGTAGATTGCCTCTTAGTTTTATTGACTGCTTCTTTTGCTGTGCAGAAGCTTTTTAATTTTGATGAAGTCCCAATAGCTTATTTTTGCTTTTGTTTCCCTTGCCTCAGGAGACATACCTAGTAAGAAGTTGCTACTGGCAATGTCAAAGTGGTTACTGCTTGTGTTCTCCTCCAGGATTTTGATGGATTCTTGTCTCACATTTAGGGTTTTCATCCATTTTGAATTTATTTTTGTGTGTGGTGTAAGAAAGTGATCCAGTTTCATTCTTCTGCATGTTGCTGTCCAGTTTTCCCGACACCACTTGTTGAAGAGACTGTTTTTCTCCCACTGGATATGCTTTCCTGCTTTTCTGAAGATTAGTTGATCATATAGTTGAGGTTCATTTCTGGGTTTTCTCTTCTGTTCCATTGACTTATGTTTCTATTTTTGTGCCAGTGCCATACCGCTTTGATCACTACAGTTGTAGTATAACTTGAAGTCTGGAATTGTGATGTCTCCAGCTTTGCCTCCCCAATTTGCAAGGTTTCTTTGGCTATTTAGGGTTTTGTGGTTGCACACACATTTTAGGATTGCTTGTTCTAGCTCTGTGGCAAATAGTGGTGGTATTTTGATAGGGATGGTATTAAATGTGTAGATTGTTTGGGGTAGTACAGACATTTTAACAATATTTGTTCTTGCAGGATTGATCCATGAAGGCAAGAGAAACAAAAGAAAAAATGAGATAAGAAGCTTTTGCACAGCAAAAGATACCGTCAACAAAACTCAAAGACAACCTACAGAATGGAAGAAGATATTTGCAAATGATGTATCAGATAAAGGGCTAGTTTTCAAGATCTATAAAGAACGTATTAAACTCAACAGCAAAGAAACAAACAATCCAATCATGAAATGGGCTAAAGACATGAATGGAAATCTCACAGAGGAAGACATAGACATGGCCAACAAGCACATGAGAAAATGCTCCGCATCACTTGCCATCAGGGAAATACAAATGAAAACCACAATGAGATACCACCTCACACCAGGGAGAATGGGGAAAATTAATAAAGCAGGAAACCACAAATGTTGGAGAGGATGTGGAGAAAGGGGGACCCTCTTGCACTGTTGGTGGGAATGTGAACTGGTGCAGCCACTCTGGAAAACTGTGTGGAGGTTCCTCAAAGAGTTAAAAATAGATCTGCCCTATGACCCAGCAATTGCACTGCTGGGGATTTACCCCAAAGATACAGATGCAGTGAAACACCGGGACACCTGCACCCCGATGTTCATAGCAGCAATGTCCACAATAGCCAAACTGTGGAAGGAGCCTCGGTGTCCATCGAAAGATGAATGGATAAAGAAGCTGTGGTCTATGTATACAATGGAATATTACTCAGCCATTAGAAACGACAAATACCCACCATTTGCTTCGACGTGGATGGAACTGGAGGGTATTATGCTGAGTGAAGTAAGTCAGTCAGAGAAGGACAAACAGTGTATGGTCTCATTCATTTGGGGAATATAAATAATAGTGAAAGGGAATATAAGGGAAGGGAGAAGAAATGTGTGGGAAATATCAGAAAGGGAGACAGAACATAAAGACTCCTAACTCTGGGAAACGAACTAGGGGTGGTGGAAGGGGAGGAGGGCGGGGGGTGGGGGTGAGTGGGTGACGGGCACTGAGGGGGACACTTGACGGGATGAGCACTGGGTGTTATTCTGTATGTTGGTAAATTGAACACCAATAAAAAATTATTTTATTAAAAAAAAAACGTGGAGGGACCTGGAGGGTATTATGCTGAGTGAAATAAGTCAATCGGAGAAGGACAAACATTATATGGTCTCATTCATTTGGGGAATATAAAAAATAGTGAAAGGGAATAAAGGGGAAAGGAGAAAAAATGAGTGGGAAATATCAGAAAGGGAGACAGAACATGGAAGACTCCTAACTCTGGGAAACGAACTAGGGGTGGTGGAAGGAGAGGTGGGCGGGGGTGGGGGTGATTGGGTGACGGGCACTGAGGTGGGCACTTGACGGGATGAGCATTGGGTGTTATTCTATATGTTGGCAAATCAAACACCAATAAAAAATAAATTTAAAAAATAATAATAAAAAAATATTTGTTCTTGCAATCCATGAGCATGCAATGTATTTCCATTTCTTTGTGTCCTCTTTAGTTTCTTCATGAGTGTTCTATAGTTTTCAGAGCACAGACCTTTTACCTCTTTGATTAGGTTTATTCTTAATATCTTATGGGTTTTGGTATAATTGTAAATGGGATCAATTCCTTGGTTTCTCTTTCTGATGCTTCCTTCTTAGTGCATAGAAATGCAACAGGTTTCTGTACATTGGTTTTATAGCCTATGACTTGACTGAATTCGCATCACTGGCTTTTCTACTTATACAATGAATCATACACTCTCCTGCCTAAATCTTTTCAGTAGTTTGTCATGACACACAGAATTAAATTTAAACTTCTTTTCCACAGCCTACACTCCTCTCCACTATCAACAATCCCCATTTTAAGAAATGCATCAAAGCGAGACGGAGGTATGAAGTCCTTTGTCAAAACTTCAGGAAGTTTCAAGACTGTGCCACTAGACCAACAGCTCTCCACCAAGGGCTTTTTTTTGTCCCTCCAGGGCACACATGGCACTGTTCAGAGACACTTTTGGTCGTCACAACTGGGGGAAGCCACTGGCATTGAGTGGGTAGCAGGTGAGGATATCACTACACTCCCTCCCGTGCACAGGGCCGGCCACAAGAGCAGAGGATCATTTGGTTCAAAATGTCAATAGTGTTGAGAGACTTACCTTAGACAAAAGACCTTCTGAGGATGTTTTTTTTTTTTGAAGTATAGTTGACACCCAGTGTTACATTAGTTTCAGGTGCTCAATGCAGAGACAAGACAATCTATATCTTATGCTATACTCCCCACAAGCACAGCAATAAGGGTCCATCTTTTCATCCCACAAAACGTGCAGCTCGTCCCACGTACTGGATGCCATACTAGGTAATGGAGACACAACAGTGAGTATAAGTGGTCCCTGCTCCTGCCCTCAGAAGACTACCACTCAAGTTGGGTAAACAGAGGCTATCATAGGAGAATAAAAGTAATATTGGATGTTGGTTATAGTGCGAATGGTCATAGGCTAGGCCTCACCTACTTCGAAATGTTTTAGATGGCTTTTCTTTCTCTAGTGTCTTTAAGTGGATGGTAATTTTGACTTAAGAGAGATTTTTTTTTTCATGTGTTTACAACTTCAACACTACCTTCACTGCAAACCATGAGTTTGGGTATAATGTGTTTTTATTTTCATTCATCTTCAAGCAGATTTGTGATTTCTTCTCTGACTCACTGGTTATTTAATAGCGTGTTGCTTGCTTAATTCCAAATATTTACACATTTCCCAACTCTGTTTCTGTTATGGGCTTCTGATTTCATTCCATTGTGGTCAGACAACATATTTTATGTCACTTCAATTGTATTAAATTTATTGAATTTCGATTATTTACAATAGCCAAGTTATGGAAACAGCCCAAGTGTCCATCGACTGATACATGGATAAAAGAGATGTAGTGTATATATACAATGGCATATTACTAAACTGTAAAAAAAAAAAAAAAAAGGAACAAACTCTTGCCATTTCCAATAACATGTATGGAGCTAGAGAGCAGTATGCTAAGCGAAACAAGCCAGCCAGAGAAAGACAAATACCATATGATTTCACTCACATGGAACTTAAGAAACAAAACAAATGAGCAAAGCGGGGAGGGGAAAGAGAGAGAGAGAGAGACAAACCAAGAAGCTGACTCTTAACCAGAGGGGAGATGAGTGGGGGGATGGGAGAAATAGATGATGGGGATTAAGGAGGGCACTAGTGATGAACACCAGGTGTCATATGGAAGTGTTGACTCACAATACTGTACACCTGAAACTAATATGCTACTATATGTTAACTATACTGGAACTAAAATAAAATAAAAATTTATTGAATTTTGTCTTGTGGTCTATCCTGGAAAATGTACTCTGTGCACTTGAGAAGAACACGTATTCTGTCCTTGTTAGGTGCGGTGCTCCATAGATGTTTGTTAGATCATGTTGATCTGCAATCTTGTTCAAGTCTTGTTCAAATCTTTCTCAACTGTCATTTTCTTAATGAGATGTACCCTGACCTAGTCCATTTAAATTGAAAATTACCCCACCAGCCCTACCATTAATCTCAACTGTCCTTACCTTCCTTTATATCTCTCTTAGCACACTAGATAACTACTATTGATTATTGTGCTTATTGCCTACTGTCCATCTCCTCCCAGAAGAATGTAAGCCACCACAGAACTGGCATTTTGATCTTTGTGTTCACTCCAATAGCTTGAACACCTAAAAGAGGACTGAGTGTCAACTAGGATTGAATGAAATTTTTTCTTGAATAAGTGAACAAATGTCTGCATCTTTTCCAGTTCCCTATGTTAACAGACTTTGCAATTCCTTCCAATTAAACAGATAAATGTTAACTCTCTGTTGTCTTAATTTATTTTTCCTCGATAACTAAAGAAGCTGAATACCTCTTTGTGTGTGCTTTAGCCCCATATATTTCCTTTTCTGTGAAACCCCTATTCGTGTGACTTCTCTATTTTTTTCTTGAGTTGTTTGTTCTCTCTTTATTGAATTGTAGGTGTCATATATATATATATATATATATATATATATATATATATATATTTTCTTCTGTCATATGTACTACTAATCCCTTGCGAGCTACATGCACTCCGAGTACCTCCTCCCAATATGTAACTTGTCTTTAAGATGCCTAATAAACAGAAATTCTTTATTTTAATCTAAGCAATGTTGTAGTAAATTCTTTTTATGTCTTGTTTCAGAATAAACTATTCTTCTCATGCCACAGCATCTGTGCTGGGCTCCAGTCTTTCAAAATCTCTCTTTTTAATTAAAAGCTTACTTTATTGCCCACATAGGGGTCCATGCATGAAACTCAAGGTATTACAAAGGACCTTGGGCCCCTCCAAAGAGATGAGCCCACTCATCCCCTTAACCCAGGCCCCCTCTCTCTCTTTTGGCATCATCACTTTCTTTCTCCCCTCTAGCAACAGTTAGGAGAGACAACACCATTAATCACTCCCTGGGAGCTGCCAGGTGGGCAAGAGGTGGGGGGAAAGTGGGAAAGAGCCCAAGGGAAGGGCTGCAGTGTAAAAATACCAACCTGTGGGAGGAGCCCTCCCCCTACCAGAGGGAGGGGGCGAGTCCCAACACAGGATTCTAAGGGGCGCTTAGTGATTTGAAATGGAGCCAAAAAGTTGATAATAAAGGAGGGTGGGCATAATGCACTAAAAAAACCTCAGGCTAGGGACGCCATCCCCTCTCCCTCCCCTGCCTTGGATGTCCCCTCATTTCCAGGAATCTGTGTCCATGTGCAGATCACCCCACTACTGGTTCTTTTAGAGGCGCAGAAGTCACCCCAACTATCCCTGCCTCAACGGGGCCCAACTGACAGGGTATCTCTTTCTTTAAAAGTACAGCCTCTCCTGCTTTAGCTTGAGCTTAATTGCTTGCTTGCTTTTTAAAAGAGATTTTATTTATTTATTCATGAGAGACATAGAGAGAGGCAGAGACACAGGCAGAGGGAGAAATAGGATCCCTGCAGGGAGCCTGATGCAGTACTCAATCCCAGGACCCCAGGACCATGCCCTGAGCCTAAGGCAGACACTTAACCACTGACTCACCCAGGAATCCCTATCTAAAGAGGTTTTGAAATGAAACACAAGCTAAAAAATTGAAAGGCCGTTGAGCAGAGAATGAAGTCCAGGCCTGATCTTTATCCTATACTACCTGCCACAGAAAAGTATAAAGTGAACCATGAGGTACCCAGAAGGAGCTCTCTCAGCTCAGAACCAACCTCCCGGCCAGGAGGCATCACGAGACCTGTGATGGAGGGGGTTTCCTCTCCAGGTTTCCCGGCTGCTCACCAGCCCATATGGCTATTTCAGGAAATGCAATCCCTCGAGCAGGCAGGACACATGTGGGTTTAGCTCTGATGGGTAGGTCTGCAAGAAAGCGATGTTGTTCACAATAAGCCCAGCCCTGGAGCCCCAGCTCTAGACCCTACACACACAGGGGGGCTTACCCGGAGCATCTGAAGGCTGGGAATGGGAGACAGGGGTGCAATTTGTATCTTCAAGGATCTCCCAGTCTAAGGAAGACGTCATGGGTAACAAACCTCCTAACCTAAAAAGTTGAGACCAAGTCTTTGCTGTCAGAAGAGCCTCCTCTAGAAAGTTCCCAGGCCCCTAGAGGCCCCTGATGGAGCAGATGAGAACAGAATTGCCAGATTTAGCAAATAAAAACATAATGCATCCAGTTAAACTTCAATTTCAGATAAATAAGGAATCTTTTTTTTAGTATGTAATATATAGGCCATACTTAAACTAAAAAAAAAAAAAAAAGATTCCTTGCCTATTCGAAATTTAAATTTAACCAGACATCGTGTATTTTATCTGGCAACCCTGGAGCAGAACAAAATCACAAGCCCTGGATATGTTTCTGTGTATGTGGCGACACATGAGCAAATGAAAATTAAAAAGTCACAGAGTCAGATGGCTGTAGGGACAGAAATTAAGGCTAGCTCCAAGTCAGCAGGGTGCTGCTGAGTCTGTGGGTGGCAGGGGAATGCCTCAGACTCTGACCCATCATCCCAGGGTGCTGCCAGCTGCATCCCTGTGTGGTAGGCAGCTTGGGACCCAGAGAAAGAAGTCCAGAGGCTTGGCAGCCAGCTGGGTCCTCTCAAGCCAGAGCTGAGGCCAAGCACGCTGGGAGAGAGAAGATTATGGGTGGGCCCTGGGGGAGGGCAGGCCAAGATCTGGGGGACCGCAGATGGGTGCCCAAGGGACAGGGTGTGCTTTCAAAATGAATGATGGGAAGTCTTCTTGGTTGCCAGGAAAGAAACCTCCCTGAGAATGCTGCTGCTAAAGGTGCTGGTGCTCGTAAAGGTGCGGGAACCTGAGAGTGGGGGGAACTGGGAAACAGCAAGCAGGAGTGATTCAGAGCTGAAGCCATAGACTGAAGGTCTGAGCTCCCTGTGACACTGGGCAACCCAGGCCCCAGGAGCCAGGCACCAGGAAGCACCCTGGGCAGGTTTCTGCCCCCACACCCATGGCCCATGGATCCCCCTCAGCGCGCACACATGGGGCCCACACAGGGAGGCCGAAAAGCAGGTCCCCAAGGCCAGACTATTCTGAGATATCTGACTAACCACTGTTCTCCGTCAGATCAGTGAACTCAGAGTGCCTCCATCTAAGGAGGTCAGGGGTCTCTCCTCGTAAAAGGGGACCAAGATGCAACCTGCAGAGAGACAGACGTAGTTTCAGCAACCTCAGCTCCCAGGGGCCTGAGGCTTGAGGCCTGAGAATCGCCAACACTGAGCAGTTAACAGACCAGATGCTGATGTCGAGGGAGGAGGGAGCCGCGTGGTACACACCTCGGCCCAGCGCTCTTCCTCTTCCTCTCCTCTTCCTCGGTTTTGGGCCCCAGGCTCCCTGCTCCTGGTGCACTCCCATAGGGCTGAGGATGACTCAATGCCCCAGAACATCCCAGAGTCAGGGCAGCTCTCATCACCGCTGACAGTCCCAACCAGGGCTGCCTCCTTGGGGAGCTTTGAGAAGGATCACAATGATCACTACTGTTATTGCCATTTACCAATGACACTAACTGGATGCCATGCATGTTAAGGACTTTATACCCTGCCTTGCGGAAGGTGCAGCCTGTCAAAGGGGCACCATCGACGCTATCTTACAGATGAGGACCTGACAGCCACAGGCATCTACCGATCTAGACAGCTAACACTCGGGGGTAGAGGACATCAGGGAGACAAAAATCTCAGACTTTGGAATTGATCCTGGGGGTTAAACGCCTCAGTTCTTGAAAGAACAATATCAGGACAGAAGATGCTCAGAGCCAGCTGGGAGTCCTCACAACACTGCTCTCTGACAGCAGGGGGCACCAATGTCTGTGAAAAGCTACTTGCCACAGACAGTTTAGCCGCCCTTGGTGCAGAGGAATACAGATACCAAGGGGAAGGAGGAGACCGGATCCCTTGATCCCTATGGGCCCCAGGAAGGAAACTCAAAACAAAAATGGCCTGTGCAGTAGGCCCAGATTTAGACAGAGCTTGATTCTGGCTTACCAAGTCTTCTTATCAACCCCCACCACCACCACCACCACCACCACCACCACCCCGGCCCCTGCAACACTCTATGGAGAAGAGCAGGAGCCTTGCCTTCAGAGCCTCTCTGGTTTCTCTGTCCCACCGGCCCCTGGAGATGGCCACATCCTCTGTGGTTTCTCTTGTTTTCTGTGGAGTCTGCTCACTCAGATCAAGTGCATTCCCGTGCTCAAACCAGGTAAGTGCCCTCAGGGAAGAAAATGAGTGGGCATCAGCTGGCCTGGGAGATGCTCTTCTTTCTCTAGTTTTGTTGCTTCCTACTCATCGCTTCCAAAGCTCTCTACCGTCTCGCCATATGGGCTTTGAACAATGTATCCCGTTCTCTTCTAGCTCCTGCCGTATTGCAACAGTCGTGGTGGCCTGCTGCAACTCTATATCTTACCCAGAAGCAGAGAGTCAAGTTCTCTCTCTCTCTCAGTTTCCACTTCCTCGTTTGTGAAACGACAATGATGGTGTGAACTTGAAGTGAACAGAGGTACCGCAGTCAGCCAACACAATGCCCAGAGCACAGTGGGCACTGAGCAGAGTCTGACCTGAGGTCACTACAGGTGACCCTATAGGCCCTGCTAAAGAGCACTGGCCCTGGAGTCTGTGGCTTCTGATTCGAATCCCAGTTCCCCAGTTTGCAAGTTGTGTGACCTTGAATAAGTTGCTTAACCTCTTCTAGCTTCAGTTTTCTCCTCAAATGAGAAAAACTCGTGTCCATCTCATAGTCTTGTGCACATTAAATGAGATGACATAAGTGAAGCCCTCAGCTCTGTGCATGCCTGGCTCTCAGTGCATTCAGCAGTAACTAGTAGTCTATTTTCTTTCACTTACTAGATGAAGTAAGGGCAGGTGGGTTAAAGCATTATAGCATTTGGAGAGTGCCTAGAAAAGACTAAATGTTATCATGAATATCAGAAAGCTATAAGGCAGTAGATAAATATTTCTCACATTTTATATCCACTTAGCAATTTTCCCAAATCTTTGACATTATCTCTTCACATTCTCATCACCACCAGGCATTAGACAGTAGAACAAATATCACCCCCATTTTAAAGATGAGGAAATTAAGCTTCAGAGAGATTAACTGAATTAGCTACTCAGGCACAGAACCAGAATAAAGAATTAGTTTTCACAATTCTATTTGCTGCCTTCAAGAATCTAATAATCCTACCATGAAACAGGCCTCCATAGGAGAATATAATCAGGTGGTATAAGGTGAACATTAGGCAGGTCTAGGACAGAGGGTCAAAGAGAGGAGAGTTGCAGGAACGCTTGTTAACTACAACTATGTTTATGGGTTTGATTAGAACTCTGGCCATCACTGCCCAGTGTAGACCAGAGCCCTAAAGAGAACAGATGCAGCCCAGAAATACTGATAAAAAGGGAGACTGGGAGTGAATTCATATCTCAGGTGGTCTGGCAAGGTCAGATTGCACGGGTTTTTTTGTACTCATTCAGCAAAAAGGTCTTGGACTCTTACCGCATAGCAAGTGCTGTGTTAGGGACAAGAATACAGTCCGCGACAAAAACAGAGCTCCTATCATCATGGATCTTATGGTCTAGTGAAGGAGACAATGATCAAATGAGCCACAGAGAGATATATAATTACAGAATACTTGTCATCATGAGGAAGTACCAGGAGTGTTAAGAGAGCCCCTAGCCCACCAACCTGGGCAAGGGTTGGGAAGGGTGTGGGAAGGCTGATTCCAAGAGCCCCACAGGCAGAAGGCAGCACAAGTGAGTGGGCACATGAGAGGGCATGGGACACACAGTGAAGGGGACAAGGCAAGGGAGGTAGAAGAGAGAATGGTCGCCCATGGAGGCTCCCAGAGCCCATGTGGGCTGGGCCCGCAGGCTGCTCTGGGAACAGGGGCTTGCTCTTAACAGAAACATGAAGCCACCAAGGCCATAAGCAGGAGAGGAGCTACAAGAGACGGAAAGAAGGGAGCAGAGGGTGGCCTTTTCTGGGTGCTTTGATCATAAACAATAGCAACAAGAGTCTGGCTTACTCCAGAAAAACCTAATTTATTGGAAGCAGATGTGGGGGCATCAAAGGAAAGCCTAAACCACGGGGTTTTGAAAAGGAAAGGAACAAAGGAAATGCCACCAGGCCCAGGAGCAGGGATTCTAGCCATCACCATCGTCCCAAAGAAGCTGCCTTGACCACCTTCCGGTCCTGATGCTGCAGCTCTCTTGGCCTCTGACTCCCCAGCGGCAGACTATGACAGCTCAGTCTGGATCATATGCTCACTGCCCACTGACAGACTCTCAATAAGACAGCTTCCAAGGGGGAGGAGTGTTCCGCTAAGGAAAATCGCAGAGAAATTGGAGTGATAATTCCAAAGAAGTAGGAAGGGATTCTGCAACGCCCCCCCAAAAAAAGAGTCTAGCATAGACTCTGCAAAAAAGGCTAGAGGATCATTAAGGACAAAGTGAATTTATGTGTGGTTTAGTCTAAGAAACAGAGTCAGGCAGCACTGTGTCAAGAGGTGGGCACAGAAGAGGTTTGGAGGATGGAGAGAAGAGAAAGAATGTACCAGATGGCACCTCATATCAGGTCACACGCCACGTAACCCTCCCCAGGCCTCGTCTGACTCATCCTTAGCACTCAGAGAGATAAGGTAACCAACCACGGGATAAATAAGCCACCAAGGTATGGAAAGGTGGCAGAGGATACCGAAAAGAAATTTATTTATTCCACCAATGATTATGTATAAACATGCCCCTCTAAAGAAGGCTGCCTCTGATTCTGAAGTGGCCCCCTCCTTTGGGAGGATGCAGGAAGGGATAAGTGTTACCCATCCAGGAGATTCGGATGTCAGAACAAAAAGCCAGAAAAATGAGCTGACAGGCTATAGGCAGGAAGCACTGGGAGACAGGCTCGATTCCCCTCTCCTCCCCAAGACCAGTTGGAATAGCACTGTAGTGTCCTTCCTGGACAGGCAACTTCCCTTGCCACATGCTAATCCAATCGTTAATTTCTCACAGGAAGAACATTTCGTTGTGGGTTGCAGCATCTTAAGAAATCCACAGTGCCTCAAAGAAAGTAGACATTGCCAGAGAACAAAAATAAAAAGGACACAGGCGTGGACATTAGGGTGGGATGGAAAGCCTTTGCTTGCCTCCCCGCTATGTTGTTTCACTGGGATAGAGCTCAAGCTTCTTTGTGTAATGTCAAGGCATCAGCCTGACAGTTTCAGAAGGTCTTATCCTCCGCCCCCCCACCTCTTCCACACACCCCCGCCCCCCCCCCCCACACACACACTTTTCATGGAAGACTTCTTTCATTGCAACGAGACAAAAATCTTTGGTGCAAAAAGAATGGCACTGATTCTAAGGAAAGGAGCTCAGAGAGGAGACTGACATATAATCTGTCAAATCTTCAAAATACCACCACCCAAACCGGGAGGTGGCTACTTGCAGAAAGGCAGTGGGGGAAACTTCCAACAGCACGTGTTGCCTCCACGTGAAGCAAGCTGATGAATTTACAATAAGAACTTGAGCAAATATAGGAACGTGTGAAGGAAAAGCAGCACATGTTCCTTAAAGAGGAAACTCTTACTACTAATGCGTTACAATAGTTTCCTTACTGGTCTCTCCAGCCTGGATCACTTTTTCCACTTTACACGAGCTTCCAGATTGATCTTTCTACCAAAGCACAACTCTAAAAAACTAGTGTGCCATCCCTCCTAAATCATTCTAAACTTAGCCCAATTTCCTTGGGTTAATTTTTCCTCGACGATTTTTGTCAGATCTGTGCCCCATCCAAATCATTACTTCATGAAAATTGATTAAATTGCCTCATTTTCTTTACTTTCCCTCATTGTAAGCAATGTTATCATTACTGCTTAAATATTTCCACTGTACATTAATATAAATGCCTGACTGATGAACTCTAAAATGTCCACCAAAAACCATCTCATGCATCCCCTAATGGCACTTCAGTGTCCCTGGTTCCCACCCACTAAGCACCCTTCATTCATACATCCTGTACTGTGGCCAAATTTTGTGAGGGGGCTATTACCCCCTCACACATACACACACACACACACACACACACACACACACACACACACACACCACTCGCTCCGATGTTTGTCCCACCCCCCAACTCAGCCTCTCAAATCATACTACTCATTCAAGACCCTCCACTGTCACCCTCTCCTGAGGTTTTCCCAGACTGATGCAGCCTGAAGGAATCTTGCCTTCCTGAGCTCTCACTGCACTCAGAGCATCTGGGACTTCTCACTTAGGACTCTCTGTGGGTCTCTTTGAAGTATAAGGCTTTGGTAGACTCCTTCCCTTTCAGAAAACCTGCTGGCTTGCGGAGACCAGAAGTCATATCTGGTTGTTTTGCATAGGGTCTTGCTTAGTTAATGCTTGCTGAATGAATGCATTCTCCCTGCTGTCCAGTGCTCTTTTTGACAAAACACAAATCTACTCAGATCATTCTCTTCCTCCCCACAAAATAAAGTTTCAATAACTTAGCAGACATAAAGAGACCGGATCCTTCATGATTCTGCTTGAGTTGTGAGGAGAAGCATGTCTTCCCTCTCCCCTCACTCTGGTGGGTTGAGATGGACCCTTTCTCTCCACTTTGTCCATGTATTTTTTTTTTTTTTGTAAGGTCAAGGTGATGGGGGGATACCCTTGGCTAACAGATTAGGTTTCATTTCATCCCTTTGCAAGTCTTGCATAGACAGTACAGTAGTTATTTTTATGTGTCAACTGGACCAGGGACAAGGTGCCTAGACATTTGGCCAAACATCATTCTGAGTGTGTCTCTGAGGGTGCTTCTAGACGAGATTAACAGTTGAGTGTGCTTCTGGATGAGATTAACAGTTGAGTTGGTAGAGTGAGTAGAGCAGATTACCCCCCCTAATGTAGGTGGGCCTCATCCAAGTAGCTAAAGATTGGAATAGAACAAAAGGATTGAGTAAGAAAGACTTCTTCCCACCTGACTGCCATAGAGCGAGACACTGGTCTTTTTCTGCCTTTTGATTTCAAATGGAAAAATCAGCTTCGTTTCAATCTTAAACCTGCCAGCTTTGGGACTGGAATTATACCATTGGCTCTGCCTCTGTAGACAGAAGATCTTGGGACTTCTCAACCTCCACAATCATGTGAGCCAATCCTATATATGTTTACACATACATCCCTTTGGTTCTGTTTCTCTAGAGAACCCTACTAATACAGACAATCATTCACCTTGCTTTATAATGTAAAGGTCCCTAAGATTTTGTTCTCAGTCTGTGGGGCCTCTGTCAAAACTTAGAAACAACAAGAAAAGTCACATTAAGATGATGCCAGCTTATTATTCTGTGATTTTTTAAAGTTTTTCCTAATCCAGGTGATGAAAATGGGGATCATCTATGAGATACGATAAACATTCAGACTTAGAGCTGACACCTGAATTGGTCATGTTCTCTCCCTTCCCGACTCCCTATAAAAGTAAAAACAAAAATGAGTAGGTTATTACCATAGGACCCTATGGAAACAGTCAATTATCCTTTGCTTTTGTTCCCTCTCCTGTTTCACGGTCCCTCCTCTTGCTTCACTCGTGCCTGCACAAGCAAGTGTACACTCCTTCCTCTCACCAGCAAACACAGAAGCAAAGCAAGGATGAAAGGGAGCTACTGCTCCCTGAATGCTACAGAGGAAACTTTGAAAGAGGAGAGCCCAGGGGCACCTGGGTGGCTCAGTGGTTTAGCCTCCGCCTTCCGCTCAGGTGATAATCCTGGGGTCCTGGGATCAAGTCCCCCATCGGGCTCCCCACAGGGAGACTGCTTCTCCCTCTGCCTGTGTCTCTGCTTCTCTCTGTGTGTCTCTCATGAATAAGTAAATAAAATCTGCCTCTTCTCTCTCCAGCCATCCAAGAACTGACTGGTTTACAAACCGGGCTCACAGACTATTTTCCAGCAACAATGGCATAGCAACAGGATTTGTACCTTGCAAACCCAGAAGTCAAAAACTGTTCATGTCCTGTTTTATCAAAATCAGTTACAGTAGCAGGCACACCAGGCTTTTTTTTCCAGCAGTAGGGCAAACTTGATATCCCAAGCCACTTTCTCCATAGAAATTAAACATTGGATAAAATACATCAGCATCTTTTTAAAAACACGTTGCTTAGCTAGCACAAAAGAGAAAGAATATACAAAGGCCAAAATGACATGAAGGCAAGAATGCTGCTGAAGTAAAGGTGGCGAGGCCACCTCTGGCTCCGAGGTTCTGTTTTAACAGCCGCAAAGTCTTTTTTTTTTTTTTTTTAATTTTTTTTTCTTTATTTATTTATGATAGTCACAGAGAGAGAGAGAGAGAGAGAGGCAGAGACACAGGCAGAGGGAGAAGCAGGCTCCATGCACCGGGAGCCCGACGTGGGATTCGACCCCGGGTCTCCAGGATCGCGCCCTGGGCCAAAGGCAGGCGCCAAACCCCTGCGCCACCCAGGGATCCCAACAGCCGCAAAGTCTTGCAGTTTATCAAGTAAAGTGTGAACTCCTACTAAGATAAAGAGTCTATCAGAAAACCCTACCCAGACCTGGTGTCCCCTCCCAAGGGCTACACTCTCAAGGCAGAAATAGAGAGGAAATAAACCCATCACAAGAAAGGGGGCAACAAGAAAATGGTCATGTTTTGATCTTGAGGTTTGCAGGGGGAGGCTTCAGGTGAAAATGACCCTGGGAACTTGCAAAACCAGCCTTGAAATGGTTCTACAGTGGTACCTTGAGATGACTGATTTGCAAACGTGAAAGTCTATCCCCTCCAGAGAAACAAAATCTCAACTCAAGACACAAAGCATTTCCCACAATTTTCCAAGGAAAACGAGCAGCTGACCATAAGAAAAGTGAAAGAAATCACACAATTCACAAGGAAACAAGATACTAGCTAAAATCAATGGGTAGAAAGTTCCACAGGCAGCAAAATCAGATCGCAGAGGGTTTGAGGATTGGGATTGGGCCACCTTGACAGCCACCTTTTCCTATAACGCTGTCCTTGCCTGTGTTCTCCTACCTCCAAACATAAACCTCCATCTGGGTCCTGTCTCTCCACCCACTCCCAGATCTCCCAAGACTCTGCTCTTTTTCCACCTTTCTCCACAGGCACCTTCCCAAAGCACTAAGAACATATCCAAATCTTTACATTGAGGAAGGAAGGAAAGAAAAGAAAACTTGCCCCCTCCCCATCTTGCTCTACCACTTTCATAGCTGGGCTTCCTGAAGAGCAACTAGGGTGACTCCCCAGCTGCCCATTCACCCCTAAACTGCAGCCCAGCTTCCACACCCAACCCACCACTCTTCTGAAGCAGCCCTTACCCTTACTTGAGTTACCACAGCACCAAATCCAATCAACTCTTATCTCATGGCTTCACAGATTCCTGCTGAGGTACCTGCTGAGGTTCCTGCACTGTGGCTATTCCTCCCATTCAGAAACTTCCTCCCAGACCTTCCCTCCCCACCCCCCAACCAGCCTCTATGACATCACTTTCTTCTGATTTTCCTCCTACCTCTCCGGTCATTTCCAACCAGTCTCCTTTGAGTGCTATGTCTCCTCCGCCCACTTCTTCAAATGTAGTTATTTTAAAGTTTCCATCCCCAACACTTTTCCCCTCCTCCCTGACCATATCATCCACTCTTCGTGGCTTAGAGCAGCCATCTCATCTCTGGGGCATGCATCACCTGGCAATGTAAGAAATATTTCCAGAAGGGATTCCAACATGAATAGTTTCAAGAGAATCCATTTCCAGAACCTCCACTGCCATGTGCATTCATTCCCTAGCGTCAATCTGCCTGAGAATACGCCTGTGATCAAGCTATGTTTCTTCATGAGCTTCTTCTCACTCATCCTAAATCTAAGAAGGGTAGGTCTCTTCAGAGTTTGAGGAAAAAATCTTTGGACCAGCAACCTGAAAAACTGCTGTAGGAGAAAACAGTCTGATGGTTGCCAGAGGGTAAGGGGGCAGGGGAATGACCAAAATGGGTGAAGGGGAATGGGAGACCCAGGCTTCCAGCTATGGAGAGAATAAGTCAAGGGAAATGAAAGGTACAGCACAGGGAATAGAGCCAATGGCATTGTAGTAGCATTGTATGGGGACAGAGGGGAGCTACACTTGTGGTGAGCATAGCACAAGTGTATAGACTGGTCAAATCACTACGCTGTGCACATGAAAGCAATGTAATATTGTGTATGTGTCAACTATACTTCAATTTTTTAAAAATTGCCATAAATACCGAGACTATCTACAGTGACGATAATTCAGTGAATGACTATAATATGGATAATAAATGCTCTTGTAAGTTAAAAGACTTCCAACTCTATTTTCAATTAAAAAAAAAAGAAAGATCAAATGGAGTGGCCAGCTTATTGATCAGTTGATGATAGGTTTTGAGGATACATCCATATGTGAATTGGGGTTTATAATTCAGAAGAGGTTTAAAGAACTGATTGGCATTTCTATAACAAATTTTTCCATCCTCATCCATTTATTTACCCACTATTTACCTAAACAGCATTTCTCGGGGCACCCGGGTGGCTCAGTGGTTGAGTGTCTGCCTTCGGCCCAAGTCATGATCCCAGGGTCCTGGTATAGAATCCCACATCGGGCTCCCTGCTCAGTGGGAAGTCTGCCTCTCCCCTCTGACTGTGTCTCTGTCTCACTCTCTCTCTATGTCTCTCATGAATAAATAAATAAAATCTTTAGAAAAATAAAATATAAACATTTCTCAGCATTAATATCAGAACAACAAAAAATATTAAGGGAATTTATGCTGAGCCCTGTGTTGTTCTAGCAATAAGGATTATTCATCCATGAATACAAGAACTAACAGAAAAAAATTCCAGCCCCATCAATCTCGTTAAGAGATGCAGCTCCAATACTATTTTATTTTTATGTTTAATAATTGTGAATTTAAACTCTATTGTTATTTCAATCAGGAATCAATTGTGTGCTAAGAATAATTTTAATGATAACTCAAGCTAGAATAAGTTAATTAACACTTAGAGCGTTAGGGTCTTAGGAGGCAAAATTTTAATAAATATATAATTATATTTGTTTGGACAAGTATAAATGGAGGGGGACTCAAGAAAAATCTTCCAAGCATAAAAATTACTTTAGGATTAGATTTCATGGAAAAGATGGAGTGGAATTACAAGTCCAAGGAAAAAAAGGAAAGATGTCAAACTTTTACTCTGTTAAAGAGGAGCCTATGTATATTTTTGTTTAAATGGACCACAAGAGATCCCTGGGTGGCACAGCGGTTTAGCGCCTGCCTTTGGCCCAGGGAGTGATCCTGAAGACCCAGGATTGAATCCCAAGTCAGGCTCCTGGTGCATGGAGCCTGCTTCTCCCTCTGCCTATGTCTCTGCCTCTCTCTCTCTGACTATCATAAATTTAGAAAAAAAAAAAACATAAAAAAAAATAAATGGACCACAAATATGTACAAATAGCCAATCTTTATGCTGTGCACCTGAAACTAATATAATGCTTTACATCCATTGCACCTCAGTAAAAATTTATTTTGAACTAATTTTCTCATATTTATATATTTAAAAACTGAGAGATCGGCATCTGCAAGCCTTGATAAAAAATTTCATGTTGTCATTTCAAACATTAAACCTGATACATTTAAAAAAAAAAAAAAGGATGATGGCAGGTAGCAGATCACACAAGCACTAAGTTTCTCCTCAATGCATTAAAATGAGGTGGCTTTCCATTTTTTTAATGTCAATATTTAAAATACGATAGAAACAACATCTTTTGCAAACTTAAAAGTTAAGGAATTTTACACACCAACTTAAAAATATTTGAGGGTAAATACTGTACAATTCCATTTATATGATGTTACAGAACAGGGAAAATTAATCTATCATGAAAAAAGAATCAGAACAGTGGTGGCCTCCAGGAGAGATGAAGGCATAGACTATAGAAGGGCTCAAGGGAACTCTCTGGGGTGATAGTAATGTTTTATACTTTAACAGAGCTTGGGGTTAGAAAGGCAAAAGCATTTGTCAAAAATCATCAAATGGTGTACTTAAGATGTGTACATTTCATTGAGGTAAATTTGATCTCAAGAAAAAAAACTGTAAACAAATATATGTACTCTCGTCCAAGTTATGCATGCTAGAAAATTCAGGAGTGAAATGTTTTGGCGTCAAAAATTTATATGGAAATGTATAAAAAATAAGATAGATTGACAAATGGACAGATGTAGAGATAAGTAACGTAACTAAAGCAAAACATTTAAGGTAGAACCTGGGTGGCATATATATCTTGTTCACTGCTCAATTATTTCAGCTTTTCTGTATGTTTGAAAATATTCACAATAAAATATTGGGGAAAGTGTACAACAGGAATATATTTTATCATAATTCTTTAAAGGATGTGTGGGCAGAAGTTTGGAGACCATTGGTTTCTATTATCACCATTTGCTAATGAATCTCTAACCCATACTTACAGCCCAAACCTCTCTCCAGAATCCCAATCATCTTTCCATCTGTCTCCTGGACGGCTCCATCTGGATTTCCCATCAGATCTAAAACTGAACAAATCCAAATAAGAATTTATTGTCTTCCTGTGTCAGTTAGAAATATCATCAGCTACAAGTAACAGGATAGAACAAACAAAACAAGGGTGATTTTTCTTACATAACAAGAGATTGGGAGGTAGGTAGCTGCTAGTGTCAGTTCAATAGCTCCAACAATCTCCTGGCTGGCAGGTCTGCCATTCCCTTGGCCTTCCTTCCCAGTCACAAAGTTTTCTACAGCTCCAGGCATCATGTCTGAGTTTAAGATAGGAAAGAAAGGGAAGGAAGGAATGCCAGTGACAACAGAACTTTTATCAACACAGCTTCATATTTTTCCAGAAGCCACCTAGCAGACTTCCACATAAATCCCATCCATCAGAGCTGTTGTCCTAGCTGCACAGGAAACCAGGAAACACCATACTTGACTTCCCTATCCTTTAACTTGGCTGTAGGATTGGGTGATGGGTTAGCCCGCCTGCAGTATCTGTAACATTCTCCCCCAAACCCAGTCTACCTCCTATACTGCCTCTCTGTGTGAACAGTTCAGGACCTGACTAGTTCCTCAAGGAGCCCAGGAATTACCCTTCCCTCTCTTTCTCCTCTACTCCTCATATCCACTGCCTTGATCTTTTCTCAGTCTTTGAATCTCTCTCAAATCTGAGCCTCCTTCCTATACCCACTACCACTGTCTTGGTTCAGGATCTCATTTCTTCCCTGAATGACTCTTAGCCTCTTAGTCTCAAGTCTTCACTGCAAACCATCCTCTGTGTGGCCCCAGCTTGACCATTCTAAAAATAGACATCTACCCATCTTATCCCCTGCCTAGATCTTATGTGTGGCTTTGCATAATACCGAGTTTAAAGCCTTACTTCCTCAGTATGTCATGTAATGTAGTTCCCCACTTTTGTATAATATCCTCTTCAAAATGTGTCATCAGTTAGGAGCGCCTGGGTGGCTCAGCCAGTTAAGCATCTGCCTTGGGCTCAGGTCATGATCCCTGGGTCCTGGGATTGAGCCCTGTATCATACTCCCTGTTCAGTGGAGAGTCTGTTTCTCTCCTCCCTCTGCCCCTCCCCTCTCCCCTGCTGTGCTCTCTCTCTATTTCTCAAATAAATAAACAAACAAACAAACCATTAAGAAAAAGAAAGAAAATGTGTCATCAGTTAGAGTACTTCAACCCTGTCAAGGATCAACTCCCCTAGAACACAGCTTTATGGAGAGAGGATCTGGGCAAGTCAATACTCAAAATCTAAACCTGTTGTGCTAGGCAGGCAACCATGTCTCTAGTATATTTGTGCTAAAATTGTGGTAAGCAACAACAATAGATTTATATGTTATATTAGGGGTTCTGTTCCCAGGGACTATAGACTATATTATCTCTAAATGCATTTTTTTTCTGGGAAACATAAAATTCAACAATATATTTAAAGTATAATATCATTGTTGTTCATTCGATTCAGAGATTTATTGAATACCCACAATGTACTAGATACTACTCTTTAGTTCTTTTCCTTTATAATAGAGCAGAGATGACAGATCTAGAACAGTGTTCGATTGAAGCTATCTGCCTCTTTCTGCATACCTAATGATTTCCATCTTTTTCTCTATTGCGCTATTTAAAATTTATCACCAGAATCAGCACTTTCATTTTTCTGTCTTCTACTCATTTTCATAAATAAAATTCATTAGATATTCAAACAAATGTCCAAAGACACAGATGGAGGCAAAGATGGCAATATGGTAGAAACTGGTTGATTGATAGAGTGCAATGTGATAATAGCTAAGCTTTATGGAGTACTTACTCTGTGCCAGGCACAGTTCTAGGCACTCTACAAATCGTAATTCCTTAATCTTTACAATGTGATGCAGTAGGTTCTATGAGTTTCATGTTGCAGATAAGGAAACTGAGGCCCATGGGTAGTTTTGCATCTTTGTCCAAACAACAGCCCCCAGTCTCATCTGTCTGCTGCACTTGAGCTAAGTACATTTCTCTTAGTTCTGGGGGACGGGGGCGGGGGGGGGGGTGTCTTCGGTGTCTCCGGCCCTGTGCACATTGTGTCCCATCTGCCTGGACTGCTCATTCTGTGCTCAGGCTCATTCTTGGAGACCAGATGAGGCCCACTGTGCTCAGTAAAGTCTGCCCTGTCCAGTAAGGTGGGGCCAGGCTGTGCTGACCAGCACCTTACCCAACCTCCTCATCCTGTCATATTTATGCGCTTACAGCTCTCTCTCTCCACCACCGGAGATGATGCTACCAGGCCTGACTGTCCCCTCATTGTTGAGTCCCTGGGGCTTGCTACTATGGTTGGCCTATAATTGGCACTTACAATTTTGCTGAATTAATGCACAGAATCCCTGGATTTTACACCTTCTTGTCGCCCCCACGCCGTCTGGCACCACATATTGCAGACACTTCGTCAATGGGAGCGGGAGCCTGGTTTTCCAGCCAGCAGCCTAACTTAATAAAACAGAGCAAAACAAAACCCGCCCCCTTTCTCTCATCTCCACACCACAATTAATCCCAGGGGGTTTGAATTCTTTTCCAAGCCCTTCCATCAGCCGAATCCAGGGGGCCCCGAGGGGTCGGACGGACTCCCCATCCCCCGCCCCCGCCGGCTAGCGGAGCAGGGTGGGGAGCAGCCGCCAGCGCACGGGGCAGCCGCATCCCGCGCCCTCCGCCAGTTCTGCCCTATTAAGGTAAGAGTTCGAGGGCGCGGGGGGGACGGAAGGAGGGTCCCCAGAAGGGCGCTCCGCGACGGTGCTGCCGGCGTCAGGGCGGCCCCGGCCCCGCTCCGCTCTGCTACCCGGGCCACTTCCTAGGTTTCCATAGCCACCGGGGCCGCGTCCCCATTCCCTCCCGCCACCGCAGGCCTCAAATGAGTCTCTGTGCAGGGCGCTGATTAAATGGGTCTCGGCTCCCCAGTGGACCGCCCTTCCCAGCAGCTGCCCGCGGAAGCCCCGAGGGCGCTGCGCCCGCCGGGCCCCGCATCAGGGGCACCGACCCGCGTGCGTGCGGGGACAGAGCCCGGACGCGTCCTTCGGCCTCGGGACCTCCGCCCGCTCTGCGCCCCCACCCCCGCCAGCCTCTCGGGGTCCCCGGGGCCCGCCCCGCCCCGCCCCGCCGGCCCCGCCCCGCCCCGGAGGCCCCGCCCCGCCCCCGGGCCCTCGCGCTCCGCCCCCTCCCCGCCGGCTCCCGCCGCTCCGGGCGCTCCGAGCGCGGGCCTGGGGACTCGGGATCCCGCCGCCGGGGCCGCAGCATGGGGCGCTTCCGCGGGGGCCTGCGGTGCATCAAGTACCTGCTGCTCGGCTTCAACCTGCTCTTCTGGGTGAGACCCGGAGCGGGCAGGCCGGGCAGGGGAGGGCCGGGCGGGGGCCGGGGCCGGGGCCCGGGCCGGGGCGGGGGTCCCCGGGGAGCTGGCCGCCGCGGCGTCGGAGCCGGGCCCCAGAAGGCTGGGCGTTCAGAAGGGCGGAGGTGAGGAAGAGGCAGACAAAGAGGGAGGAGAGGGATGGAGGGAGGGAGAGGTGGAGCAACAAGAGCCGGTGGGAAGGGGGGACACCTTGAGGCTCTTCCCTTTGAGGAGCCTCTGCCTCAGCTGGTGACTCCAGGTGCGGGGACACCAGCCCCTCTGGCCCCCGCTCCCTCCGGGGCACTCACCCCCGTCGCCTGCCTTCCGCTGCAGCCGGGGCCTGGCCTGGGCTCTGGGAGAGAAACCCCTGTGCCCCTGCGGGGCTGCCAGCGGCGGTGCCCCAAACGGCGTGTGTGGGGACACCACCTGGCGGTGAGGGTTTTCTTTAAGGAAATTGGGGGTAGGAGTGAAAATGGTAGGGGGGGGGGCAGGTGTCGTCCTTATTCTGAGGGTCAGAGGAAGGTACCGCGGGCTGGGAGGAGGCGGTGGTGCTCTTCTTTCTGTCAAGGGGATGGTGAGAAGATAGGGGCTTCCAAAGGGCAGCAGCATCTCCCCACAGCCCCTAGCTCGCAGCCTCTGCTAAACACCACAGATGATCTCATTCAACTTTGCATTGAACAAACATTCCCCGTATTAGCGGTTCACAGAGAGATAGGGCCATGCCCCTTGTCTCCTATGTTATTGGGACAAGGTTAGGGCCAGACCATCCCTAGATCCCTGGATACCCTGTCTCAGGCCCTGGAGGACTGTAAGACAAGGTCTAAAAATTGTCTTGTCTGCACATTCCTCCTGGGTTTTCTCGGAAACTGTCAGTCAGACCCTGGGGGAAAATATAAATCTTATTTTGGGGAAACAGGTTCCTAAGGCTAGTGGGGAGCAGCAATGGCCTGGATGCTTTGAAACAGCTAGGAGAGAGGAGGATGGTGACTGTCTGTCTGCTCCAGGGAGTTTGTCTTCCCATGACTGCAACTAATTAATTATTGAATGATGGGCTCTGCCTGTGTCTGCCAACCCATTAGCCCAGATGCCTGGGTGACTCCAGGAACTCTAACGTCTCAGAAGACAACTTGCCATGCTCAGCATCCTTCAGCAGGGGAAGGTATGAAGGAGGCACCCCAAAGACAGCCCCTGAATTTTAAAAACACACATGATTTTTGTACATAGGGCATTTACATTCAGCATACTATAGGGAGGGACATTTCTAAAGGTCCTTTATGTTGTGCTGCTTTTTCATAGTCTGGCTTAATTTTAAAAGCTGTTAATTCTAGATGTCATGCTTCGGTGACACCCTTCGCTCTCACTGCTTACAAATTCAAAACAAGTTTTCAATCAGTCTAAGAAGGAATTCTCAGGCTGGGCTCAGTGCTTATTTAGTGACTGATGCTGTGCCAGCCTTTCTAGGGATCATAGGGAGCATTTATTGAATGTTTTCAATGTGTCAGGGACAGTGCTAAGCACATTGCATTCATTATGACACTTAATCCTCACAACAGTGCCCATGTGTATAATATTTTATCCCCATTTTTATAGATGAGGAAACAGGCTCACGTAGGCTGACTTGCCCAAGGTCACATAGCTAGTATGTGGCAGAGGTGGGACTCAGACTCAGCCTCTGTGGTCCCAAGCACTGTGGTACATTACACTCCTAAGTGGTGGTTCTCAGAGGGTGGCTCCTGGACAAGAGCATCAGCATCTCCTGGGAGCTTGTCAGAAATGCACATTCTCAGCTCCATGCTAAGCCTGCTGAAGCAGGAACTCTGTGTTAGCAAGCCCTGTAGGTAATTCTGATGCTTGCTCAAGTTTGAGAACCACTGTTAAGCAGTTATTAAATAAGTATTAGATAATTTATAATATATAAATATATGTAACTTGTAACTGTAAAATGCTGTTCTGTTAGCTGCTAATGTTGTTAAGAAAACAAGTCCAATGCATATAGAACAAGTTAATAAGTACATAATCAACTGACAAATGTCACACTTTGGCCATAAGCACAGTAAAGAAGGGAAACAGAGGGAACAAAGCGATGTTTGACTGTCTGGCATGTGTTAGCTACTGGGGTTAGACATGACCTTTTATATATATGATCTAATTAAGGAGTGCAGAGAAAGTTGGAGGGCCTGGGTGGCTCAGTTGGTTAAGCGTTCAACTCTTGATTTTGGCTCAGGTCATGACCTTAGAGTTCTAAGATTGAGCCCCACTTGGGCTCAGCATTCAGTGAGGAGTCTGCTTGAGATTCCCTCTCCCTGCCCCTCTCCCTTGTGCACACGCTTTCTCTCTCTCTTTCTCTCTCTGGAATAAATAAATCTAAAAAAAGGAGTTCAGAGAAAGGATCATAGCAAGAGTGAGGAGCCAGGAAAGTTGGTCCTGAAGAATAGGGTGTTTAAGCTGGACTTCCCAAGACTGGTAGAATGAAGGTGGGCAAGGCAAGGGGGCTGACACACCACCCACCGGCAGAGGAGCAGCACAAGGCTGGGTGGGATTACCGTATGACACAGGGGTTGGGCTTGAGTGCAGAGATCCCAACCAGGGTGTGCTCGAGTAAGTTACTCTTACTTCTAGGTGTCTGTTTGCTCATCTGTACGAGTGGGGTAACAGGGTTGTGAGGAGGATTAAAATGAAATGTATAAAGTGCCTGACCTCATCTTCCTGTGAATCTAGTACATAGTAAGGGCTCAAAAAACGTTATTGGTGCCTGCACATAGGAGCATTCAGTAAAAGTTAGCTGTCTTTCCCAGGTCCCTTTTTTTTTAAAAAAATTTTTTTTAATTAATTTATTTATTTATGATAGTCATCAGAGAGCGAGAGAGAGAGAGAGAGAGGCAGAGACACAGGCAGAGGGAGAAGCAGGCTCCATGCACCGGGAGCCCGATGTGGGATTCGATCCCAGGTCTCCAGGATCGCGCCCTGGGCCAAAGGCAGGCGCTAAACCGCTGCGCCACCCAGGGATCCCCCCCCCAGGTCCCTTCATTTGGGGGAATAGCATATATATTTGCCAAGTGACCTGCAGCTTATCTTTGTTTTAGGATGACACATTACCCTCTCAGTTTGCACTGTGAATTTTCCCCACTAGAACTTGGAATGCTCTGAGAGCAGGCTTGTTTTTTGTTTTTTTGTTTTTTTTTTTCTGTATGTTCACAGTTATATCTCCAGTGCCTAGAACAGAGCCGGGCACACAGGAGGCATTCAGTAAATATCTGTGGAGTGAATGAATCTGCACGTTAGAGCACTTGGTACAAATGACCTTCCCAATTTGCCCCAATGATCAATGTTGATCAATGATCTAGAGGACTGATCCTATCTCTTCTTGCACATTACCTGTTGATTTGTTCTTTGTTTGCCCAGACTGAGCCCAGGAGGAAAGTATGGGGCCTTCCCCTCTCTCACCTCCATGGGAGAGTAGATGGGCAGCACCACAGGAAAGGGCTAATGGAAACTGACACATAATGATTTAGGGGAAAGTGATTATTTGGGATAAGTTATTTAGATATCCACCTTCTCTGTAACTGAGGGAACCTGATTCCAGAAAGGCCTCACCCTAGTTTCTGAAGTTGTTTTTCCTGGCTGGAGGGGTTCATGAAAAGTTTGGGGAAGGGGCAAAGGATGGGGGCTGCAGATGAGGCTGCAGCTGTGACTTCAAGTGTCATGTTCACTCACACCTTCACATGCTCGGGTGCCTGCCCTTCTGAGATAAGGTCCCCCTCAGTGACCGGTGACCACACTCTCTTCCCTATCAGAAACTCACCAGAAGGCAGGCGAGGAGGTGGGGGCGGGTGTGTTCTGTGATCTGCAATTTGTGCCCTTTGGTGACCACACTGTCTTTCCTATCAGGAACTTACCAGAAGGCAGGCAAGGAGGTGGGGGCAAGTGTGTTCTGTGATCTCCAATTTGACAAATCCATTTGCAGCCTCCTCTGGCAGCTTGGTTTCAGTAAGTTTCCCTAGGCTACTCTGATTTTATAAACATTCAGCTAGATCCTGCCAGAGCCAGCACACTGCCTGGCTGACTGTATTCACCACTACATTTTTAAAAACAAAAGCAGAGCCTAGCCCTGAACCCCACTAAATTCACTTCTGTTATCATGGTTGATGTCTGCCATGGAACCCCTCCCAACATCTGTCATGTCTAAATTCGGACACTGCAGTCAGATAGCACAGCATATGCCCATGCCTCTCACTGAAATCACCTTTATTTTTTTTTCTTCTGTTGCATAGCAATATAAATAAAACACCACAGTACACCAAGCCACATATGTTGGTTTAAAGAAAAACCTAGGCACTGTTTATTCCTTGCCTTATTGTTGTACGCTCAGCGTTTTCCTATCATTGTGCTGTACTGAGCAACTCAGTGATAGCGACCGACAGGAAGCAGGGCCGTTCATTGTTGAAAGTCACATGCCATATATGGCTTGTCTGAAGTTTCTCTACTTTCCTTCTCACCAGTATTCATGCAGCTTTGGAGGTTCAGTCAGTGATGCCTAGCAGGTACTGTTGGGAAAGACTGTGTCCCTTGAGCTTGGGAGTGAAAGATGTTTGGCACTGCTGCGGCTTAACCAGGTGGCCTCCTCCTCTTTGTCAAACTTCTTTCAAACAGTAATTTTAGAGCTACCACCTGTCTGGAACACTGTTTTGTGTTTTTTTTTTTTTTTTTTTTTAACTTTCTTTGGGATCCACCCAAAAGCTAGACCACCCCAGAAGGCAGATAAGAATTTTCTTGGTCTTCTTGGAGGATAGTCTTTGTTTCTGATTTCTGTCAAGGTGAGAAGACAGCGGTAGAGGCCGGCCTCCCCTAAATGGATGAGAGGGGCCTGGCATTGCCGGAAGGGGCCACAAGTCTGTGATAGGGGCCATTGTGCAAGGTTAGAGATAGAATGCCAGCAGTCCAGCAGACAGGTCTAGACAGGATGACCATCCAAATCCAGGAACTTGAAGCCGGGAAGGTGGATACTGACATTGCACTGCCTGGATTGATTCTTGTCTGTGTTATTTACTAACTAGGGGACCTCGGACAAGTTGTTTAACCTATTCGAGCCTCAGATTTCTCATCTGTAAAATGGACATAATTAAGTACCAACGTCATCTGTGATTTTTGTGTGGATAAAATGAGTTAATGCATGGAAAGTAGTAAGTAGCGTGGTCCATATGCATAGTTAATACTCAATAATGTAAGATAATAGTAGTAGTCATATTTAAGAATTGGAAGCATGAGTAGACACCAGAATCCAAGAAGTTTATAAAAGTAAAGAAAGGTGGTAAATAGGTGTCCAACCAAACAAGAAAAAGAGCAAGAGTTTCATAGCTTCTCAAGGGCATGGAGTCCAGAGAGATTTCTGCCTCTGAAGTCATTTGGGAAACATATGCTGATGACCTACCATGTGCCTGGCATCCTACCAAGTGCTTAGGCATTCAAAAATACTGAAGACACAGGTCCTTGACCTTGAGGCATTCACACCTCTATTTAGTGCTCCATTTTGCCTTTTATTGTAGTTTATTTCCTCTCTAGTGTCTTTGCTCCTTGAGGCAGTGACTGTTTCTTGCTGGGATCCTCCTCCTTTCATCCCTTGGCTCCTAGAAGAGGTTCAGCAGTCAGTGGCAAAGCTCCAGCTCACAGGATTATGTGCACCGACTCCTGACACCAGCACAGGAGCTGCCTATTTGTACCCTGCCCTGCCTCTCTGCTACCAAAGTCTTGGGAAGAGATGGGAAAACCTTGGTGACTGGTGCCCCTCTAATTTCAGGGTGTATGCAAATCATCTGAGGATCTTGTCCAAGTATATATTCTGTTCAGTAGGTCTTTTTATTTTTTTTGAGATTTATTTATTTCAGAGAGAGGGAGAGAGCAAAAATGTGCATGAGGATGCAAGGGGGAGGGGCAGGAGGAGAGGGAGAGAGAGAATCCAAGCAGACTCCTTGCTGGGCACAGACTCGAAGCTCAATCTCAGGACCCTGAGATCATGACCTGAGCTGAAATCAAGAGCCGGACACTTAACCGACTGAACCACCCAGGTGCTCCAGTAGGTCTGCATTTCTAATAAGCCTCCAGGTGATGCTGATGGTGCTGGTCTAGGGAATACACTTTGAGAACCATTGGTTAAGACCTACTGCTGGCTCTCACTTCTGAATGGGGCAGAGAATGCCCTTCATCTTGGCACTTCTCTTAATTCCAGTTACTACTTTACCATTATTATTTTAAGCCTTTTTTTATATTAAGGCTTGATGGTTTCTAGAATTACTAGGCAGCCACGTGTTCATTGTCCACTGTATTTCACTGTGTAATTCTAGAACATCCATGCAGTATCTTTGGATCTCCAGCTATGTATGGCAAAAGAGAACATAACCTACATCCCCTACCTTAATATTCACAATTAATATCATACCAGGGGGGCAGCCCAGGTGGCTCAGCGGTTTAAGGCCACCTTCAGCCCAGGGCATGATCCTGGAGACCTGGGATTGAGTCCCACGTTGGTTTCCTTGCATGGAGCCTGCTTCTCCCTCTGCTTGTGTCTCTGCCTCTCTCTGTGTGTGTGTGTCTATCATGAATAAATAAAATCTTTAAAAAAAAATATCATACCAGGGCTGTTTGCCTGAAGTAAGTGATGCTATACTGACCATTGAGACAGTTTCATGGTTGCTAAGGAATCAGGAGAAGAAATTGAGCAAGAAGCAAGTAAAATGAGAATATCAGATTGGTTGGGAGCACATCTTACAATAAGTAAGGGTTACTTTGGCCCACCTCTTCATCTTTTTTGGATTTAATTGGGAACAAAAATAATAATGCCAATTAACATTCCTATGATGTTTTAGTTTACAAAATGCTTTCACACTTATTATCCTATTTGATCATGAATTGTAGCAATCCCATGAAATACTATAATTATCTCCATTTTGCAGACATAGAAGCTAAAAGTCAGCTCAGTATATGAGATAAGCAGGAGAGCTAGGTTGAAAATACTACTGCTCAGTTTAAGGCAGAGGAAAAGCAAGAAGGGAATTGAGAAAGGGTATATATCAAAGAAAGAGTTTTTAAATTTAATTTCAGTAGTAAAAACTTGAAGAATAGTAAACATTATATAAATGCAAGGTGTGTGCCATTGCTTTCCTGAGCACATTTCCTTTAATGCTCACACTGACCCCCTGAAATTGCAGCTATTGTCACCCCTACTTTATACAGGAAGGAACAGAGGTACAGAGAGTTTAAGAGACTTTCCAGGGACTCAGAGCTAGCCAGCGGCAGAGCTGGGATTCCTTGTGTGGCCCGAGTCTATGTTGTCCACCCCTCCAATCTGCAGACGCACAGGAGAGAAGGCTGGAGTTATGACGAGCATGTTACTTTCAATACGGTGTCTATGTTACTAATCATGTGTGGCTATTCAAATTTAAATTAATTAGTACTGAAAGAGATTTCATATTTATTTAGCTCCTAAGCCACAGTAGCCACATGTCGAGTGCTTAATAACTGTGGCTAGTGGCTGCAATATTGGACAGAGCAGATTGAGGACGTTTACATGTACATCACTGGAGAAAGAGCTGTTGGGTACCTCTAGCCTAAATAGAGTTATTCTTTCTAAACAATTTTTCTCTTTATCTTTTATTGGGTCTTATAAAACTAAAGAGAGAGGGGGAGCATAGCTTCTAGAAAGGGGCACTTAACATATTGAGTATAGATGACTTAGAGAACTCAAGGGATTCTAGCCATCCTGGAAAGGGCATAGAGCTAAAATAAAAATGAGTAGAGAAAGGCAGCAGAGGACTTGGTTATGGGCACTATGCGAGTGGTTTTTCCGACCTTGGGTAGGATTCAGTTTTCGATTTGAATGTAACGTTAACAAGTCTACCACCATAGTAACACTAAGTACCAGGCACTCCCCATTCTAAGTGTGAAACTCAAACTCATTTAACCTCTTAGGGAGGCACTATTATTACCTCCACTTTGCAGAGGAGGAAACAGAGAGCAATCAGGTGTCTTGCCCAAGATCACAGACTAGTAAGTGACAGAGCCTGATTAAAATCTAGGGATGCCTAGAACCCCTGCTTTTATCTGCTGCAGCCTCTCGATACCATGATACCACAGCACTATACGGTGGGTGTTTTTGTTATTATCCAGCCTCAGGGCATCACTGTGCAGTCTGAATACTCAGAAGAGGTAAAATTTTCTAGAAGAGCAATTGGCAATGTTCCAAAGTGCATGCCAAGTGGTCCTCCCCATCAAAATGGCTATTGGGAAAAGAGTCAGCTTATAAACCAGGGCCGGGGAATTGGGTAGGGATGGCAGGGCCCCCAGCACGGCAGGGCCTGGTGCCTGGCAAGCTGCTGACATGGCCGGGGAGCCCACCTGCTTGCCCCAGGCGAGTGAGATGAATAGCACACTCTCAAATCAGCCCTTCCCGGCAAATGACCCAGTGCTGCCTGCCTTCGGGACACAGATGGCTTCTGGCAAAATTGCTGTTAAGTGAAAGCTCTCTAGAACACCAATCTAGACTTTCACAATTTCTCTGGGATTCCATCCAAGCTAACTTTTTAATAAACCAAAGCTTTTAGGCTTACTCCAGTCTAACCTGAGTTCTACTAAAATGTTTTTTTCTGCCATCGTCTCTCTGTCACAACTAAAACTGGGTGTAGACCATTATCATTGAATATGTAAGAATCCTATTTATCTCAAGAGTAGTTCTCTCAAACTACCTTGGAAAATATTAGGCTGTAAAACAAATATCGTTAAATGCCCAGTCCTTGCTCATGGAAAGCTTGATACAGGTGAGATGTCAGGGTAGGCATTGTAGCTCTCAAGGGCAAATGTTTGCTCAGAGGGCAAGCCTGAGATAAGAGCCAGCCAGTGTTGCCAGGAGGAAGTTAGAGAATGTTGGAAAGGTCATCATTGTCCTCCTGGAAATCTTCCGCGAGGTGAGGTAGGGCAGACATCGGATTTCATCCGATTCGGACACTTGAATTGAATCTTAGCTCTGTACATATTTGATCTTCACTTGATCAAGCCATCTGCTCACTGGAATCATTAGCCAGCAGCCTGTGATATTTGTGTTGCTGTCAAAGACAACTATACCGCCATCACCTCTCTCCTAATTCTTGCTGACTTTTCCTCCCTCTTCCTTCGCTCTGTATTTCTTTAGAGAAAAGGCATTGTGTAGACCCACCAAATAAATCCAACATGCTTTCCACCACCTGTCTTGTATCTGCTTTGTCATGACAGCAAGCTTTCCTCCACCCCAGGTTAGTTTCCTTCCCCTGAGCCCGGAATGGTCTGAGCACTTCCACACCGCCTCCCAGCAGTGCCAGTCAATCCACACAGGTTAACTTCCTAATGACCTAAACAAACAGAAGAAGGTATGTTCGGCTCTTGTACATAGCCCAGCATTCTCTTCAGAGATGAGTAGCATGCTGCTGATACTGTCGTGGTTTTGATTGCAGAATGCTACCATCAGTGTGGAGGATTCAGCATTGACTGGCTTTAAAATATATCCTTACCTGAAGGAAGTCTTTCAGGAATTTCTTAGCATGAGCTTGTTCTCATGGAATCATTATGAGAATAATAATAGGAAAAGCCAGAAACCCTGGTCTCTAACCAACACATTGTCAAGCCAACAGCCGCTTCATCATACGCTGCCACAGCACTGCCTCCCGCTTCCACCTCACCTGCTCCTGACGTCAAGGCAAAGGCAGCAAGCTTCCACGGATATGGTTTTACATGGATGTCCTGTGGCATTTGGCTCTTGTATTTCTTCTGACAGAATCCTTGATTTTGAGAAAATGCCGCCTGACTCCTTGCCTTGCCCTCACTGACTAAGAGGATGAAAATCTTGGGAACTGGCTTTCCTCTTTGAGAAAATTAGTGTCATCTTCCAGAGCAAATGTGCTTCTCACTCTCGCCTGCTAAAAGGATGGAACTCCATTACCCTTATGGTATCATAATGTGGCTCGCAATCAGATCAAGATTGTGAGTGCTCATTACATGATTGCATCTGGGATGAGAATTGCCACCAAGAGCAAGTATTAGCTTAAAAGCTTTTAATGACAACTCTAGGGTTAAAGTGTCATTTCCAGCTTTGAATGACTTCATTGCAAAGAAGAGAATTGCAAAGGAGTTAGGTTGTACATGCACCTGGTATTCACCCTGGGGAGCAAGAATACAAAATTGACCTTGTTCATTCTTGCATTCGAGTGCATTGTGTGTGTTGCTATAATTGCATTAAGTGTTCATATACCCCTGCCTATAAAGGGCATGTACAGATGTACCCTCTGTGTCTGTGCATAACGCACAGCACAGATCTAAAGGCTAAAGAAAACACAGGCTAAAGAAAACACAGAACTGATACTTCATGCACTAGTTTTGTTTTGTTTTTCTGTGGGAAAGTATTTTGCTGAGTATATTCAACAGTGTGTTCACACACTGCCTTCCAAGGTGTCTGGTATAGTGTTTCTCAGGTACGGATGTTTTTTAAAACAGTGCTTTGCAAAGGATTCCCTTGGGGGGCAATCACTCCTGTCAGTCTGTCTTAGTCAAGTCAAGCTTCCATTAAAAAAAAAAAAAAAAAAAAAAACACACAGAGTGACTTACACAACAGGGATTGACTTCTCACAATTCTGGAGGCTGGAAAGTCAGGATCAAGGTATCGCCGATCAAGGTATTGGTGAAAGCTTTCCTCCTGATTTTCAGATGGCTGCCTTCTCACTGTGTTCTCACATGGCAGAGAGAGAGAGAGAAAGAGAGAGAGAGAGAGCACACGCGCTGTCTGCAGTCTCTTAAAGAGAATCCCAACATGGGGGCCTCACCCTCATGACCTCCTCTAAACCTAATCACCTCTCAAAGGTCCCACTTCCAAATGCCATCACACTGGGGGCAGGGCTTCAGGAAGACACAATTCAGTCCATAGCACAGCCTGAGAGGTACCTTTGTGAAGGCCCTCTACTCGTTCATTTAACAGATGTCTGTTGAGAGTCTGCTCTGCACCACAGAGGGGTAAGTGCAGTATACACCCTATCCCTACCCCCATGCAGGACTTAATTTGTTCTTAAATTCCAGAAATATTTAAATAGAAATGGTTATATGAGACATGAAGGCAGGTACATACCCAGGTCAGGGGTGGCTTTCCAGAGGAAGTGACTTCGCAGCTGACGGGGTGGGGGGGGGAGGGGAGCAAGTTGTGAGCTAGGTGGAAGGGAAGGGGAGGATAGCTTTCTAAGCTAAAGAAATAGCAGAAGCAGTGATTTCCAGGTGGGAGAAGGAACCGAAACTGTGTGGATAGAGCATCAGAGCATCAAGGGACAATTGTCCCCCATCTAGGTGAAAAAACATGTGCTGTCCAAGGGCTTCCCCAAGTAAACTTTTTACCCAGAAAGGAGGCTTTCTGCTGGGGTTTGTCATCCGATAGCAGAGTGGAATGTATCAGGATGGTGATCAGGGTTGGCTGACCTCCTCTGGGGGCAAAGAGTCTGGAGAGAAGCTGGGCAGCCCCCGGACCCAGGTCTGGGGAGTGATCTTGGCATTTTTGCATCTCAGCACTATCCACCTTCCAACTTAGTGCCTTCCGAAGAGCCATGTTTGTGATTCACGAAATTTTTTTTTAAGTGAAAAAAAAAAAAATGTGTCCTCAAGATAGAACTTTCATCAGTGATCCTAGGAAAGTAGAAGTAAATACAGTAAAATAAAATTGATATCCTTTAACAAGTTCTGCTTCGTGCTAAATGACCTGCTCCTGACCGATAGCCATTACTTAAAGGAAACTTCTTGCCCATTCACTTTGCTTTAAATACTTTCTGAGCAGGTCCTTAGTCGTCTTTTCTGCTACTTCAGTTTTGAAACACAAACTGTCTTCTCTAAAGACATATGCTTACAATTTGCAACTTTGTGTCCTGCGGACTCTCTGGAATATGATTAGAAACTGAAATAACTTGCCTGTGAAGATGCATAATTGAATCTGGTGACCCACTATTTAATGATGTGCATTGATATGTCACTGTTCCTTTCACTGCTACCTCTTTTTTTCTATTTTATTTCCTTTTAAATAATGGGCACATTTTTGCCCTCAAAGTCCTGTTTCATCACATTCTCTGAATTCCTGATGCACGAGTGGTACTCAGAAAACAAATGTGACACAAAGAATGATGATATCTGGCAACTTCTCATGGCCTGGTTCTGTGATTGAATTCTTACCTGCAAGATTAGTGTCCCTCCTGGACCACCCAATGGGAATCAGCTTCCTCACCAGCCCCTGAGACCCTCCTGAGAAGGAGCTGGATCTTCCTTTCCTATGAATCCTTGGCTCCTGCTCACAATAGATGCTCAATAAATGTTTATTAAGTGACTAGCATCAAAATCCCACTCATGCTATTGTACAAAAAAGTCCATTCCTGGGGCACCTGGGTGGCTTAGTGGTTGAGCATCTGCCTTCAGCTCAGGTTGTGATCCCAGGGTCCTGGGATTGAGTCCTGCATTGAGCCCCCCACAGAGAGCCTGCTTCTCTCTGCCTGTGTCTCTGCCTTTCTCTGTGTGTTTCTTATGAATAAATAAATAAAATCTTAAAAAAAAAGTCTATTCCTGGAAAAGCAACATTTCTAGTGATAATTATTCCAAGGGCAGGGGATTGGTACTAGTCCTAGAAGCAGAGCAGCTCTCAGCAAAGTTCTTGAGTTGTTAGCGTGGCTCCTTCATGGTCCTCACTGCTCACCACATCCACTCCCCAGCATCCCCGCTCTCACCTTCAGCCATCGGGTCTTTATCTCTGGCTCCTCACTCTCTGGCATCAGGGAACCCTCATGCTCCTGATTGTTCCCATCAAAATGAGTTGCTCCCATCTCCCCTACCCTCAAGGCCATACCATAGGCTTTCCAAGATGATAACAAGCTAAGTAGAAGCCGTGGGCCATGCATGGTCTTCCCCAACTTGCCTTTCCAGCCCTGGATTCCTCTCTGTACCCATCAAAGGCTCCAGGTAAGGAAGCAAAGCCTTACCCATGCTGTTCCCTCTGCCTGGTGTTTGCTCATCCCTCCAGTCCTCCCCTGATCGGGGACTTCAAACTCATTCTTCAGGGTGTAAACCAAAACAGAATGTCTTCTACTGAACACCTGTTGTCACGCTTTGCTCTGCACCCCAAGCTCTTCCACTGAGCACACTTCCTGTATTATATTGCATGTACCCATTTACGGGATTATCTCCCATGTGAGACTACGAATCCTGTCTTTCATCATTGATTCCCTAAAGCCTAGCATGCCCCTGACCCAGACTGCAGTTGATTCCTTAAAAAACTGGTAGGGAGAGGAAGGAGATGAGATTAGGGGCAAGGGAAGGGGCAGCCTCTTATTCCTTACTTGTCTAATATTGGCTGACATGCAGTGTTGTGGCTGAGATCAGAAGAGAAGAAAGAATGGGGTGATGAGGGAGGGGGTTGGGTCTAGAAGGGATTAAAATTTAGGATTCTTGGGCCTGAAGCCCCGCCCCCGCCCCCCCATCATTTAGTGAGATGTCTCTTTCCCAGGTTTGCTCCTGGCTGGTTTGGAACTGGGGTGAATTTTTTCAATTCAGTTCCATTTTGAGGGTGAGGTATCAGCCTGAGTCCAGTGACCAGAGTATAACAGGAGCCTCATGGGAGTGGTGAGTTAGTTCAAAAGGACCAACAGGCTACGTGGTCTCTGTTGATCCCACTTTCCAAAGCAGTGATCACTGTTGTCATGAGCAACCTTGGGCCTGATGGGTCCTCACCCACATATTCCTGACATGGCCAGTGGCTGTGCTGGGAGGATTCCCTGCACACAGTGATGACATTCAGTTAAGCCACAGTTTCCTCACCCTGGGAGGAAACCCGTGTGGTTTGGGGTTGGGGCTGTGGATGAGCAAGCGCAGATTTTTTTTTCTTGTTGCCCCGTGGCTTGAAATTGCAACCTCTCTTTTAATTTTCCATTATGCATCCAATACATCTGTGCCAGAAGTGGACAAATGTATTCCGTCTGGGAGGATGATCCCAGACAGCAATAAATTAGAGTCTGTGTACAGACATGCCAAAAATGTGGCCGCGTGGTAGGGTGTCCCTGGGACCAGTCACCTCCTCCACAGTCTGCTTAGTGGCTGCATGCCTTGGCCTGATGCCTCTGTCAATAGATTTTGCTTTGTATTTGGAAACTGTCTTTCCATCAAGTCACCATAGAGGCAAGATGGGTAAGGTGGCCTGTGAGGCTTTACTAGGCACATCTGTCCCAGGCAGGCAGCGTTGGGGAGCTTTTAGGACAGTGCCTTCCCGAGGGCATCACTCTTTCCTGCACCAGAACAGCAGTGACCTCAAAGCCGATTTCCTCCCAAACTAGAGCGTGGCCCAAGAAAACCCTCCTCACTTTTTCTGGATTGAATGCATCCAAAAAACAGCATTTTGAAATTTATGAGAGTAATATAAGCTTACTGCAGACAAGTTAAAAGATAGCATGAAAAGAAAAAAAGCCACCTCTAATCCACCTTCAAAGATAAATACTGTGACTGTTTTAGCAGGACTCCTTTCCATATTTTTCCATGCCATGCCACCCTTTTAAAAATGCAAAACTCTTCTAAAGCTGATGGAGTCCAGCTCCTTTAGCTGTCCCTCACATTATCCAATTAGTGCTTTCCTCTGAGTACTGGAAACTCTTACTTATTCCACATGAGAGAGTCCAGCTGGTAGAGCTCTAGCCCCTCCGACTCCTCACTGAAGTCACGCTGCTCTTCTGAAGAAGCGGGCCACAGAGCGAAACAGCTTGGAGGGGAAAGAAGAGAAGGACTGAGTCTTTCTATGAGTCCAGACTGAAAGCCCCAAAGGGTAGCACCAGGTCCTTGGGATATAAGCCCTGCAGACAGAGGGACCCTGCGTACAAAGGGCTCTGGTCCAACCCTGACCTTGATACCATTTTCCTTATTAAAGCTCTACTTCTCTGCATCCTGTCCTGTCGCCAGCATCTGTGTCTGCTCTTCTCTGTTGGGGCAGAAGCAGCCTCTAAGCTGTTCATCTGTTCTAGCCACCCACCCCCCAACACACACACTAACTAGATGGGTTGACAGAACCAGAAGGCAAGCTTTACATCTACTTATTTCCCCGAGTCCAGAAGGTGCCCGGGAAATATCTGTTGATTGATTGATATGATGTAATTCCAGATGGGTGCCTGTGGCAGGAGCCTGCTGGCAGGCCATTGTGACAGTTCTGAAATGGTAGGAAAGCCTCCCAGCATTGACAAGGAGCCTCACAAAAGCCCTCAGAGTGGCCTGGAGGAAGCAGGCAATGACTCCACCAGCCGCCAGCCTGCCCAACTGCTGCCTGCGCCAGCCACACAGCCTCACCAAGAGCCACACAGCACACAGACCATGCTTTTTCAGAAAATTATTTTTTCCCTTCTCACTTTCCATGGAAACTCAAAATAGCAACCAAAAAAAAAAAAAAAAAAACCCCAAAACAAAACAAAACAAAAAAAAGGCGAGTTCCTTCAATGCCTGGCAAAACCATCCCTGGGCAGTACAATGACCATGGAGGTCCCGGGAAGAAAGGGTTCTAGATATCTCTGAGACAGCTTTCTAACTGGCCCTGCACACTCAGGAGGTGTGGGCGGTTCTGAAGTTTGTGTGTTTTCTTCCAATTTAGAAAAGTGGGTTCCCCCTCAGGTCTTAGGATTCATCTTGCTGTTGGTGACTGGAGGTGGAAACATAGTCCCCTCTCACTGTGATGTTGGTGAGGAGGTCCAGAGTGCCCAGCAAGGGACAGCGTGGCAGGGGGCAAATCCCTTCCAGGGGGACTATTATTAGAACATTCTTTCTGAGACGCCTCCCAGGCCATGCTGTCCATACCTGGCAACCACAGGGCAGTTCCAGCAGAACAGGATAAACTCACCTTGGAATCAGGAACCCCCAGTTCTGATATCACATTGGGGACCTGGGGGGCTTGGAGCCCATCATTTCTCCTCCCCCAAGAAACGTGAAGGGCAGACGGACTGATTTCTAAAGAGATGCCCTCTTCTAGCCCCAGCACTTGGGGTCCCCCACCCACCCCTGGCTCATGCGAACACTGCACCTTTCCACCCCCTGAAAACCATGTTGTTTCCCTTCCAGCTGGCAGGGTCGGCTGTCATTGGCTTTGGACTCTGGTTTCGGTTTGGAGGCACCATGAAGGGCTTCTCATCAGAAGACAAGTCCCCAGAGTATTTCTACATGGGTGAGTGACCTCAGCTGCCCTAAGCCCCACTTAGCGCCGCCCCAGAACCTGTACCCGGACTTCTATGTGAGGGCAAGTGAGGAAGCAAAACCTGGTCCGTGCAGACTCCGCCCAGCCCTGGGGCTGTGTGGCCAGGGCCAGCGGGGATCCTGCACCCCTTCACTGCCCGCTCCTCCCGTGGTTCCTCAAGTCAAGGAAGACCAGTGTGGAGGGACTGGCCTGCCGAGCGAGGGGGTGCAGCACAGAGTCTGTTCCACAGTCAGCCCTCTGGGCTGTGGGGTCCCTGCTGACTCGGGGTTTATGCTGATCTTGTATTTTAAGTTGTCTATGAGAGAGATGCAATCCCAAGTGCAGGGACATCTCAAGGTTCAGAGGTACCTCCCAGTCCCCTCAACTAGGGACTGTGGAGGGCAGGGTCGAATTCAGAGAAAGGGGAAAGGGGTAAGAGGTGGCCAGGGAGGGGGGGTGGCCTGCAATTCTGAGACAACATGGTAAGCCTGAGGTAAGGGGCTGAGCATTTCCCTGGGTTCAGTCCCTGCGATCTACGTCTCATCCTCTTCTGCAGACTGTACTCACCCTCTAGCCGAGTGCACCTGGCTTCTAGACTTCAGAAAGCCCGGGACTGTTGTCACTACCAGTGAGAGCCCTCCCTGTGGGAAAGGCTGCTCCACAGCCTGCACCAGCTATAGAGTGCAGAGGGTACGGGGAGAGGCAGGGTCCTGTGCAGGTCGTTTGCTCCCAGTGCCAAGAAGAGCAGTGTCTGCTTCCTGGGAGGGACAGAGCACCCAGGCTCACTCAGAGCCTCGGGGAAGGCTCCTCACAGCTGTGCTGCTCCCCTCCCCAGCACCCAGCCCACCCTCGGCCTCCTCAGAAGAGCAGCATCGCAGCCAGGATTCTTCTGGAGGAAAGTAACAAGGAACATACTCTAAGATGGGCGGCAGGAAGAACGGTCCACACACATCTCATCAAATCTTAGAGGCAGTCTTTTGTAAAACACACGATTATTTTAATTTCCACTCAGAAAAGAAGAAATGCTGCCAATTCAACCATGACATGCCCTAAAACATGCATCCTGGGGTGCCTGGGTGGTCTGTGGTTGAGCATCTACCATTGGCTCAGGGCGTGATCCTAGGGTCCTGGGATCGAGTCCCGCATTGGGCTCCCCGCAGGGAGCCTGCTTCTCCCTCAGCCTGTGTCTCTGCCTGCCTCTCTGTGTCTCTCATGAATAAATTTTTAAAATCTTTTTAAAAAACCAATGCATCCTAATTTTAGGGACATTTAAATGTGACCATGTCAGACCTGTATTGAAATTGATGAAGCACAGTAAAAGAAGCATGGAGATGGGGACTCTCCAGCATTCACTCAGGATTCCACAAAGTCATCAAGGACCCAGGTTTTTTCCATCTCTCCCCTGGCTGTCCTCGAGATGACCTCAAACACGTCCCCTTAGGTTTGAAAGATAGCTACGGTGGCTCCAAGGGTCGTGTCCTCAAACGGCAACGTCCAAAAGAGAAAGAAAGGACATTTCACCTCATGTGGCCCTTCTTAGGAATGACTACAACCTGTGTCAGAAGACACCCAGCAGCCTCTCCTTGCAGCATATTGGCCAGAACTGTACTGTGTGCTCATGCCTGAGCTCATCATGCCCAAGAAGAAAGCTACAATGATTGGCTCTTCTGACTAAAGAAGAGTAACCCTGGGCTTGGGAAGGGGCCAAGCTCCCCAGGGGGCCTCTGACACTTGGATAAAGTCAGAGTTTTTATAGGGAAGAAGCAGAGGAATCTGCCATTGTACTTCGACACTGAAATGCTCTTTGCCACCCATGTGGTTTCCAGGTAGCACACGTCCCTCTGTCCAAAGCCTACACACACATTTAACATATTTCTCCTTGAGGCTCTCCTGGCTCCACAGACCTCCTCAGAACCGTTCTCTATCTCAGAGAGGCCCCTGTGCCCCAGATAAAGCTCAGCCTGTCCTTGTCCTGCACTGCCTCCAGGAGACGTACAGAAGAGTCAGGGGAGGGTAGCAGAAGGAATGCATCTCCCCTCATGCTGCTAATGGGCCAGGGGCTGCGTATTCCATAACTGTGCCCTACAATTTCTAACTCCATTCACTATAATCACAACCTCCGTGCCCACTGGATTCATCATAGCAATGGTTTGATCCCGTCGTAATGGGACTCTGGCCTCTCCAGCCATATGCAATGGTAAATAGCAGACAGTAATCCCACGCATATGTTAAGTACTAACATGTGGTACAAACATAATCACTGAATTAAGATGTGAGAAGGGGCACCTGGCTGGCTCAGTTGGTAGAGCATGCAACTCTTGATCTCGAGGTTGTGAGTTCAAGCCCCACATTGGGAATAAAGATTACTTATAAACAAAAAAAAAAAAAAAGTCTTGTATGGGAACAGTGGTGGTATATGCCTGTGACTATAGCAGTCACATTTAAAAAGCATCACAGGTTTAGAAGAAGCTTCTAGCAACCTCTTGGCTGGCTCAGTCAGTAGACCATACTATTCTTGATCTCAGAGTCATGAATCTGAATTCCACATTGGGCTTAGAGCTTACGTTTAAAAAAAAAAGTGGGAGAGAATACTGGGAGACTGCAGGACAAGCTCAAGGTGGAGGGGTGCTTGAATGGTGCCTCGGGAGTCAGGTGGGTTTCTGATAGATTGCGTTAAGGAGATCCTTATTGATGACTCTGAATTAGCACTGACCAGTATAAGGCAGGCAGCTACTCAATTGTTTCCCCAGCCCGAGGAAGGGATGGCTAATCGTTCAGGATACTCCTTTAGGGGCATCTTCCTAACCTAGCCCCTCCAACCATATATAACTGATCCTTGGGGTGAACATTATTTGCTCTCCCTACTCTGAATTCGGTAGTTACTTAATGTCCTAACATGATGTCAGTCCCAATAAAAGCATGGAAATAGTTTGCCTCTGAAACTCGGGCACATAGAGGTTCAGGGTATTAGCCTTCAATCTGTTTTCTCATCACATGCTGTTGTCTCTGTGCTGGAACCCTATTTATCTCCTCTTCCTCAGGTAGGACTCTCAGGACGTTCCATCAACAGCTGCATCTGTGCCCCCAGGGATGGGGAAGGAGTCTACCCTTTGTTGAACTAAAACGTGGGAAACATCCACCAGCTCACTTACAGGCAGACCTTCTCCTTCAAGTTGTTTGGCAATAACTAACTGTCTAACACCCAGCCACGTACCCACGTCACCACTGAGGTTGAGGTTGGAAGACGTAAATCTCTATAATGTAATTTCTGAGCTTGAACTGGAAATTTTCAGCAATAGTGAAGAAAAACCATTTTTAAAAGACCATGAAAAGGGACGCCTGGGTAGCTGAGCAATTGAGCGTCTGCCTTTGGCTCAGGGTGTGATCCCAGAGTCCCAGGATTGAGTCCCACATCGGGCTCCCTGCATGGAGCCTGCTTCTCCCTCTGCCTGTGTCTCTGCTTTTCTCTCTCTCTTTCTGTGTATCTCTCATGAATAAATAAATAAATAAAATTTTAAATTAAAAAAAATAAAAGACCATGAAGACGTGAGTTATATGAAAAACATGTAAAAAAGGCTGTCTCTCTTTCATTGAGGATAAACATCTGGCCATCTAAAATTCTCTTCATGGTGTTTTTATTTTTTTATTTTATTTATTTATTCATGAGAGACAGTGATGAGAATGAATGCTGTACTCACTCCCTTGTATCTTTGTAATCTATTTAAAAAGACTCACAGAGTTAACAATTTAAATTCTGATGGAAACTAGTATATAACTAAAGCCAGCTAAGTGGTATTTGCAGTGGGCACATCAGGGGTCATTCTAAACTGGTGAGGCAAGGATCTGATTTAGGTTTGAAAGACCAGGCTGTCATCAATGAGTGGAAGCAAAATGAAGACAGCAAAGGCCATAGGGCAAGACCACAAGAGGCGTGTCCACAAGACAGTGATCAGCAAGCCCAGGCCAGGCAAAGGACTCTGGTTAGAGGGGAACAGATTGGGGCAAGGTGGGAGGTAGGATTAGAAGTGTCAGGGAGGGAAGGGGGGTGGACAAGCACACAGGGCCCTGACTGTCAAAGCTTGTTAAATTAGTAAGCAACAGAGGGATAACTAGGGTTTGGGCGAGGTATGACCCACAATGCATTGTGGAATGAGAGAGGAGACAGAAAAGAACATGCTAGGTTACTGATACACTCAGACATAAGGGCATCGCCCGTGGTGGTTGTCAGCAGTAGGAACTGTGAGCAAAGAGATGGGAAAACAAGAAACATTATTAAACATTATTATCCTACATTATTAAAGTCAGGGCCAGAAGGAATCAAAACGATAAAAAAAAAATCAGTGATAGAAGAGTCAAGCCTCAAAGTAATAATTTTTGATTTTCGGTAGGAACCTGAGTTGCACAAGAAAGGGTTCCAGTCCAGAGGCGGGGGCGGGGTTGTGGACCTGAGATGCAATCTGGGGAGCAGGCTCCATCTACCTTGTCCCACAAACGAAGTGCCCATAGCAGGTACACAGGCGTAGGTTTGGGTCCAACGTAAGAAAACCTTTTTTCATGATTTTGTAAACCAAAGAAGCGACAGATAAAAGCAAACTTTCACCTACATCGGTCTGTAATTGGCCACTCACGTGGCAAAACCCAGAATGGAGTGTCTTCAGTTCAGGGGAATCCTGGGTTGAGTAGGGGGGGTGAACTGGTTCCATGCAGATATTCCTGGTCCTATTTGCTAATCTAAACTGAGGCAATGTGAGGGGCCCAAGAGGCAAGAAATGCCCTGTCAAGACTCTTGATTGCAAATCACAAAAACTTGACGCAAGCTATGTTGAACAAAACGAAATTTCTTGACTCACAAAACTGAAAAGTCCAGGATTAGTACTGGCCTCAGGGGTGCAGGTGATGTGCTCAAGTCCTGCCTATCCCCTTCTCTTAGCTCTGCTCCCCTTTGGCTCCATGCTCAGGCAGGTTTCCTGAAGACGATAATGTGGCTGCTCCCAGCTCCGATGCCATCTCCCTAGTCACCCTGGCACCCTTCTTTCGTTCCAGCAGCTCCAGCTAAAGTCCTGACCCTCGCTCTTATTGCCAATCCTGGGGCCAGTGCCTATTCCCCCGCCAGGCATTAGGATGGGCTTGTTGGCTGAAGCCTTGGCTTCATGTCTGCCCTAAAGGTTAAAGTCCACAGGGACTGAGCAGAGAGGGTTTGTGTCTTTCACAGATATGAAGAGGAAGTGAATTCTGGCTAGGGGAAACAACAGTCTATACAGCCGGGCCTGAGTCCTTCTTGTGTGCTCTTGGGGGCCTGGGGCCTGGGTGTGGGTTTGCCCACCTCAGTTCTTCATCCTCAGCACACCTCCCTTCTGCCCTTAGTGAGTGGCTGGTGGTGAGACGCTTAAGCCCAGGGCTGGAGCTTCAGGCAAACGTGTTATCAAGAATCTTGGCGCTACGTATACTAAGGAGAGAGAACCAGCAGATAAAACAACAGCAGGTTGGCAGTCGGCCAAGGTTTCCAGCTCTTCGTGGCAGGGCTCAGCCCACAGCCCAGGTCTGCTGACACCCCAGCCTGTGCTTGTTCTGTTTGTCTCTCTGGACAGTGGTAACGATAAACAGTCCTGTGAAGTCAGAGACCTCCTCCTCACTTCAGATATTTCTTATAACATAAACAGAGTGATATACATGTTGGCAGAGACTAATTCTTTCCTCAATAAATAATTTTCCAAATAAGAAAGATACCTACTCTCTGGCAATAAAGTGAGAAGACAAATATACCAGGACACCACTTATGGACTTACATAGCAAAGAGTGTGAGGTAATAGGACTTTAAAAAAGAAGTAGGCCCAGATTTTGGAAAATCTCACTTCATGTCACAGGGTGGCAGTCACTAATCTGTGTGTTTTCTTTTCAGAATAAGTTCCAGAGCAATGAGCCCACTAAACTCTTATCGCCCCTTTGTTAAAGAGTGTTGGTGACCGGGCTTGGCACATTCAAGTGGCTGTTAAAGAAATAGAGTCTCACAGCCTCGAGTCCCCTCTGCAGGAGGGGTCTTGGGAGCACACGTGGTCTAGCTGCCTGCTTCTGGGCAGGTGACTGCTTAGGTTTTGTAGAACTTCCTCTGTCCCTGGGGGAATACTTTCCTGTCTGGGATCTTTGCTTCCTCCTCCTTATGATGGAGAGAGGTTCCCTCTTGTGATAAAGACCCATCCTGACATCACAGCTGGCGCCAGGGTGGAGAGATCCAGCACTGATCCCTGAGGGTGAGCAGGAGCTGGGGATACTGAGGGCAGGGGGTAAGGGCAATCAGAATGCCACTTGTTGCCCCTTCTCAGGGTCCTCTGAACCAGGGCAAGGTCTGGAGGCTGATGTAAGCTGTCTGTGTCCCTGGGGTGCTGATGGGGAAAATAGAGAGCCCAGCAAGAGAGGACCTGCTTGGACAACTTGGGGTTTCCTGCACTCTCTCTGCTGTAGTCTCTCTCAGTGAACTCCTGGGGGTAGCTCCCCTACCTCTCGTCATCCAAACTCCATCAACCTGCCCCTCTGACTTCCTTTTTTTTTTTTTTTTAAGGATTTTATTTATTTATCCATAAGAGACACAGAGAGAGGCAGAGACACAGGCAGAGGGAGAAGCAGACTCCACACAGGAAGCCTGATGCAGGACTTGATTCCAGGACCCCGGGATCACGCCCTGAGCCAAAGGCAGACCCTCAACCGCCCAAGCCACCCAGGCGCCCCAGCCCCTCCGACTTCCTACTGCAATCCCCAGCTAGGGCTGCCTCCTAGAGTGACAGGGCAGGGGCTCTTTGTAGGAGTGCTGAGTGGGGAGCTGGCCCCTCCAGCCTTGGAAGCCCAGACAGGTGGCATGTGCTGGGGCGCATGAAGTCCTGTCTGTGAGCAAGGATGGTGGCAGGTCTTTCTGCGCACACAAATAGCAGCCCTGTGGCTCCTCAGGGTCACAGGCTGACGGTTGTAGCCTTCTCTCTGTGTTGAATGCAGGGTCTGGGAGCCTGGGTTTGATTGCAGCCGGACCTTGTGTGGAAGGAAAGGGTTTCAGAACTGAATGCTGAGGAGCTGGCTTGCCGTTTTCAGAACTCTGACTCACTCCAATAATACTGTTTTACTTCTTGTTTTTCAGTTTTACCTGAGAGTTGTAGGGGCTGCAGAGTGACATGCTATAGCTTACGTGGTTGAGACGGTTTCTCCAAAGCATTTTTACAAGTTAGGTTCTTATTTCCAAATCGCAGATAACAAAACTAAGGAATTCTAAGAGGACGCACCTAAAGGTCAGTTGACAAGTCCAGAGATCTGGCTCCCAGCCCTGTATTTTCAGAGGAAAACCCAGACCTCATCCGTTAGAGATTCCTCAAGCACTTTCCTCAAGGAAAAAGAAAGAGCATCCTCTTGGCATGTATAATTGCAAAGTGAACAGCTTTTTAGCTGAGAGTCCCCATTCCTCTGAGCTCCTGCTGGAATTGCACCAGAGGAGTCAGGGTGTGGATTTTGGAGCAGACTCTCCAGCTTTGCCCCTCACTAGCTGTGCAATCTCAGGTAAATGCCTTCACTTCTCTGTGTCTCTGTTTCCCCGGTTGTGGAATATGAACACTAACATACCACTGACCTCATGGCATGAGGTGATTTAACAGAAGAGAACTCATAAGTGTGATATCTGCTGTAGGTTTTGTTCTTCTATGTAAGTAGGTTATTGTGTTCCTCAATATGGAAGGAGCCCGCCTACAGGAAGCCTAATTACATGGGGGGATATGAGGAGAGACAGATACAGGAGTGGTTTAGAGCCACATCATCAGAATGAGAGAATAGTTGACAGCATTGATACTTCTCAGGTGGCAGGTTTCCGAGCTGATGCCTATTAAGTGCAACACGTGGATGCAGCACAGAGTAGGCCAAAGTGGCAGGAAGTGGTGGTTGTCACTCTGGTACTGAATGACTCCATGACTAAGACATGTCAAGCTACATAGAACAAGACGCACTAACCCATCACTGTTGCGATTTACATAGAGCCCAAGTCTTTACCTTCCCCAGAAGCTAGGTCCCTTACAATATTATATATATATATATATATATTTAATATATATATATACATATATGTATATGTATATGTATATGTATATGCACACACACATATATAATTACGTGCATCCAGGGCAAGCTGGAAGGGAGGGAGAGTTGTACAGAGGCAGAGAAAAATATTCTCAGATGAAAAATGATTATTAGCTGGGTATGTAAAACCATCTACCACCAAAAAGCCACAGAAATTGATGAGCGTGCCTCATCCAGTCCCATGGCGGGCGGGGGTGGGGAGCCACTTTAAATGAGTTGATACAAAGCTTTTTGATTGTTGGGGAGAGGCCTCAGGAACTGGAGCTGCTAGGTCAGTTTAAGGATGTTTTTCCTCTGAACTCTAGGATTCTGATAGCCTAAGAATGGACTACAGTACAAATAAGCAGATTTTCTTGAGGAGATCGTTATTCTAGAAGGACAAAGATTGTGGCCCAAGGGACTGAGTGAGCTTATCTGCAGTGGGGAACAATTGTGTCCTCCTCAGGCCCTGTGCCTATGTCCCCCACACCCTAACCTCCTCAGGAGCTGCCTTCTTTCCTCCATTCCAGACTCTCAGGCACCCTTTCTCAGTGTGTGCATCCCTGTGCTCATTTGCCTGGCCTTGAGAGAGCCCAACCCTATGGGGGCTCCATGGGTGTTTGCTGAAATGTATTCCTAGCATGTATCTCTAAGCAAACACATGACAATGGCGGACAGCCAGTCTGGTCAATAATTCTGTCTTGTGCCGAGCATATCTTAGATAGGAGGAAGAAGGTTAGTTAGTGGACCTCAGATCCTCAGAGAAAGACAAATAAGAGCACCCGCAAAAGCAGAAAATGGAAGGGAGCCAGCCAGGTCATATCACAGTAAATTCCTCTGTGGCTAGAACCCAGGCTAGATAAGGATCCAGGCAGGCCGGGTCCCTAGGCTGTTGCTCTGAGCAGAATCTATAGACTGTAAACACTTTAAATGGGAAATTAATATAATAAGGCAGCCCACCCCTGAGACATTTTGTGGGGGGACTGAATAAGGTCCTGCACAGCCTCTTTGAAATAGGATGGGAATCAGGTCTCCAGGCCTGTGTGTCCTGCCTACAGCCATCATGCCCCTCTGACTCTCGTTGGCAAAACAGAAACAGAACACTTGCCTTACCTGTGGGGGTTGTTGGAGAAACCAGGGAGATGATGGCAATGAAAGAGCTCTGAGAAATAAAATTTTTAAAACAATGAGGTGTTAGGCAGTGGAGCTAACAGTAGCACTGTTTTTAATACGGAATCATTTCTCTCATTACTACGTCCAATCTACATGAAATCATTCTTTTGGTTTTCACCAAAAAGGAAAGGGGAGGAAGTGGCCAAGTAGGCAGAGCAGGAAAGCAATAAATACCTACCAGGGGACTGCGGATACAGCAGGGCTTCCCCGTCCCAGAAGCCCTGAGAACAGCCTGGGTGGTGCAGGAAGCCCAGCAGCCTGGCCTGCCACCCCAGGCACTAGATAGATCTGCCCACAAACCACCGGCAGCACCCCAGAGGGCCCCCCTGGAGGAGGCAGAGGTACCCCGAGGGCAGGCTTTCCCCGCAGAGGTGGAACGCTGGCTCCCCACCCTTTCTGCGAATGGGAGGGGTTTCAGGTGACTCACATGAATAAAATGCAAAAAATAAAATAGGGACAATTAGCATTATTCCAAGCAAGCCAAGTACCAGGCGTCACATTGTGTTCTAACTTATCTCAGGATCAGAAAAGGAAGTAAGAAAGGGCTTGGCTTTATTTCTCTCAGAACAAGAACATATCTGTCCTTTTCTTTCTCTGTGAGAACCACAGTTCCTATGGCCTGACTTCAGCAGTAAGGGAAATTAGCACCCAGGTTAAGGGTGCTGTTACTGCTGGAGAGGCAGTGCCCCTTAGGGTGATGGTGATGAGATGGCTTTAGAGGCAGATGGGTATTTTCATCTCAGCTCATCCCAGCAATTTTGGGCAAATCGCTTAAACTTTGGGGGCCTAGTTTCTCTAGAAAATGGATATAAAAATGGTACCTTACCTCAAGAAGATTAAATTAATAAATCTGTGCCAGTTGCTCAGAACAGTACATAGAAAAAAAATCAGCCCATAATAAATGCAGCTAATATTGTATTAGTAATGGTATTTGGTCTGTGTCACTTTGTCGCCTTCTCTCCTTGGCTGTTTTCTTGGAACATTGCAACCTCTGGTGTGTTCAGTGTCCATGGTAATGCCCTCTCAAGTCTGATTCTCACAAAACGTGATGGCTTTATTGCTGTGTCCTCCCAACCCCGTCCCTAACCAAAGCCTCCCTCTTCTGTCCCTCTCTGTCCCTGCTTCCCCATCTGGGCAGACCATCAGCCCTTTGCCCTCCCACTTGGTCCTCAAGGACTCTGTTATGACGGAGATAGTCATGAAGTCCAGGGTGTCACAAGAGTCCAAGGGGCTCCTGGAGGGGAGCGGGTTTATGTCCCGGCTCTGGCGCAGACACCTGACCTGCTGCATCACTTTCATGCAAAGAAGAGTACTATCCACTTTATAGGGGGGGCAGAAATCTGAAAGGTAAAGTGCCTGGCCTGTGGGAGGCGTGCCAAGGTGAGTAAGAGCATCAGGTGTGGCAGTCGGACACGGGAGCTCTCGGAGCCTTGCCGCTCAAGTGACAGTGAGGGGTCCTTTCACCCCCATAGGTATCAGCTTTCTCTGTTCACCGGGGGCGACGGTAGCCCCTGCCTCTCGGGATCCTCTGCAGGTTGAGTCAGGTGCACTCAGCGAGGGTCACCCGTGGGTAACACACTATCAGCAGCAGACACAACACGGTGCCTGTGCCGGGTGGGGACACCTGGAGCGGTGGGGCAGCGAGTAGGCTGAGCGGTCAGTGTCTCCTGTGACTCTCCCCACAGGGCTGTATGTGCTGGTCGGAGCGGGGGCCTTGATGATGGCCGTGGGCTTCTTTGGCTGCTGCGGGGCCATGCGGGAGTCGCAGTGTGTGCTCGGATCCGTAAGTGGGGCGTCCGGGGCGGAACTGGCCCAGAGGGGGGGCCAGAGGTCTGGCCTCCAGCGCCAGTTCCTCAGGGCCACGGAGACCTTGGCACTCACTCCCTCTCCCTGAGTCTCCATTTCTCCATTTCTCGCTTAAGAATAATATTGTCTTTGTCCCTGCCTCATATGGAAAGTATGAAAAAAAAAATGAGGTCATTAGTGTGAAGATGTTTGGGGAGTTAAAGTGCCTAATAATTGTATAGGGTCATTATGATCATTCTATCACAATTATTTCGCAGTGAGGTGGCTAAGGTTCCTATAGGCAGGGAGGTGCTCTTAACTACAAGAAAAAAAATGCTCTTGGAGATCAGTACCTTCACCAAACGCCCCTCTGGTGGTTTATTTTAACAAGAAGCCTCTGTCTTTAAAAAAAAAAAAAAAAGAATTTCGGTTACTGCTATACATCCAATGGCAGAGTGACCTGAGAGAAACAGGAGAAGGAAGAAGGGCCAGAAGAGAGAAAGATTTTCTTTCTCCGTGAAGAGTCAGAAACAGCAATTTTGGTGGGCAGTCTCTCTTTACCATAATTGCTGATTTTTAACTGTGGCTCCTCCTCCTGACCTCTTGCTGTATAAAATCTCTAAATCATCTCCACAGTCCTCCTTTCTACCTGTCTTTCCCCTGTTGCCGAGCATCCCTGTTGCTTATCACTGAACACAGAGTAGACCCAAGAGACCAGAACAGAAATTGGTCCAGGAGAATGCCCCTCCCCGCCATTCCCACCCCCCAGAGAAGCCTCTCAGCCCACACAGTGTGGGTCACACCTTCCCCAATCCAGGCCCAACCAGTCGCTCCCTATCTCCCAGTCTTGTTTTAAATCTTTATAAAATCTCTTTTGTTCATCAAGAATTCATTGAGCGCCTAAGTGCCAGGCACTGTTCAAAGTAGTGGGATTTCTTTATCACTACCTGGAATTATCTAACTCACTTTTTTATTCCTTTCTCATTTATCATACTTCCCATTTTCTAATAGGAGGTCTGTGATAGCAGACATTGGGGTCATATCTTATTCACCACTCTATATCCAGTGCCAAGGACAGTGCCTGGTACAGAGTAGATGCTCGATGAACAATTGCTGAATAAATTAACGAGCAAATGAAAGAATAAACAAACTACAGGGGGTTGGGGGTAAATGCTTCCTACCAGATCAATGCAAACGAATAACCTTGCCTAATGTTTTTCAAATGGAACTAGTATTAAAGAGGCCAAATAAACTGAAAAGGCGTTGAGTTAATGAAATGTGTATTTTCTCTCCTCTGCAGTTCTTTACCTGCCTACTGGTGATATTTGCTGCTGAAGTAACCACTGGAGTATTTGCTTTTATAGGCAAGGGTGTAGTAAGTAGAAATTACAATTACTTTTTATGATGGTTAAAGTGTTTCTTCATGGCAAAGGCTATGAGAATATTTCACCCACAATGATATTGAAAAACTAAATAACCCCCACATATATCATTTACACAGAACTTTTTAACCTGAAAGTATTATACAGGCCTATATATGTTGTATGTGTAAGTGTGCATACATATATGTGCACACATTTTTCTGAGGAGGTAATTCATAGCTTTCGCTAGAGTTATAAAGGTGTCTGATTTTTTTTAAAGGATCTCTAGTTTAAAAAAAAAAAGGATCTCTAGTTTAAGATGATCCCATTTGTAACAGGAAAACAAGTAGATTGCATATATGAAAAAGAGGGATGGAGAGGAACACACATTTTCATCCCTTGTTAGACTATCATTTGTCCATCGGGCTTGGCCTGGAAAGAGGCCACGTTACCCTCAAAGACTAGAGCCTGGCCTGCTGCGTGCTGGTGAGAGTTTATTTAAATTGGTGCTCAAACTATAGGTGTCTAAAATAGGTTATCAGGAGAACTCACAGAGGAAGAGGCCTTTTTAGAAGGAACACACTGTGTTAAGACACACGGTGGGAAAGAGGGGAGTGAAAAGAAGGAAGGAAGGAAACTTAATTTACTGTATTTCACATAAATTCATGTGCTACCAATATTGTGTTTATGAACTCATTATAGATTTTTTTAAATGGTAAACATGTGGAATAAGTAACACCTCCTCTGGGATATTGCTAAAGTATCTGGTTATATTTGTAGGTTGGAAGAATTGGATCTTTGGACTTTTTGAGATCTCTATGGATGTCAGATCACATGCCTTTATACCAGAAAAAGCATTCCCTGAGTTTCATGATATTTGTATGCTGAACCAGTTTTCCTTGGTCATGAACATCTTTCAAACCACGTCATGAATAGACTCGAGTACTTTTAACCAGGGTGGTACCAAGAATGCCTAAGTCCCCACTCGTTGTACATGAGAATCTCCTGGGTAGGGCTGATGGGCCTCAAACCATTCAGGTTTGAGAAGCTTCACTCTAAAAAAAATTTTTCTAGGCTATGAAAGTTATTCTTAGTCTATCCTTCCATCTCCAAAAGTATCCGAGAAATTCCAGAATCTATAATCCATCCCATATATGCAGAATTATCTTAAAATACAGATGAACAGGGATCCCTGGGTGGCGCAGCGGTTTGGCGCCTGCCTTTGGCCCAGGGCGCGATCCTGGAGACCCGGGATCGAATCCCACGTCGGGCTTCCGGTGCATGGAGCCTGCTTCTCCCTCTGCCTATGTCTCTGCCTCTCTCTCTGTGTGTGTGTGACTATCATAAATAAATAAATTTTAAAAAATAAAAAAAAATACAGATGAACATAGGGAAGGACTATATTTTCCAAGAGTAAGGAATAGGGGATTTTCCTTAATGAAAGGAGAATATTTAAAACTTCCCACTCACTGTCCCCTTGGTATGTTTTCAGGCTATACGACATGTTCAGACCATGTATGAAGAAGCTTATAATGATTACCTGAAAGACAAGGAAAGGGGAAATGGGACTCTTATTACCTTCCACTCAACAGTAAGTAACTTTCATTCTTCCTTAATTCCTTCTAAAGATCATTCATTAACCAGATTCTCTCTCATCACCTGGATTAAAGATCAGAATAAATTTGATGAAGCCAAGCTTTAGCACAGTATTTCAGCCCTCATGGGAGCCACAGTTGGCATCACGTGTAGAACCTAGAAGAAGAGGCCTAGCACACAGAGTTCACAAGAAGAAATCAGGCATTGTGCCCCCAGAGAGACAAAAGAGCACAAATAAGAACACCCAGAAAGCAGCCCAAATAAATACCAAGTTCTCTCAAAAGGTGGCATTGTGGTGTAACAGAATCAATTACAAAATGAAAGGCCGCAGAGACAGCGATGCTCCCTGTATCCTAGTACATTGGTGGGATTGTGCTGTCAGTGCAGTGCTGAAAGCTACACATAGTTAACCAAGAGGGGCTTCCACAGGAGACGGGCCAGGCTGGAGTCGTCCCAATTTCTTAACCCCTGTGATGCAGAGAAGTAGCTATGAAATCCTAGGCCATATGCTTTCAGGTAGCTCCATTCTTGTTTGTCACAGGAATGTCCTGGAAGGTGCCAACCCTGGATCCTGTTCAGCCTCAGCTGCCCCAAGGACACCAGGCAGCACACCTTGTCCTTTGTCTTTGAGGGGCTGGCCCCAAGGCAGGACACCTGTTGGCTGGCCAGCCTTCAGGCCCTGACATTTTAGCACCCAGGCTTTATTTACTATGACCACTTCTCCTCTCTGTCCCAGCCTGTCCTCAGTTAAACAGCCCTACCTAAAGCTCATAAAACATTAGCTACTCAGCAGGTTAAATGACTCCCAGGCTGAAAAACAAACAAAAAAACCTAAAGACACAATTCCTGTCTAAAAAATAGCAATTTACACAGATATCATCAATTGGCTTCTTGCTTTGTTTGGGTTGCCTCGAGTCACTTCCCATCCTCAAACTCAGACAACTTGACAGAAGTCCTTTGTGTTTTGCTAGCATGAGTATGCGACTCTTCTCTTTTTCTAGAAATGGCATTTTGGGTTGCTCAGTCCTCCAGTCCTCAGTAGTGATGCCCAGACTTGGAGCTCCTACTTCCCCTTCCTGGGCCCTAAAAGCTCTTTTCTGACTCTCTAGTTTCAGTGCTGTGGAAAAGAAAGCTCTGAACAGGTCCAACCCACATGCCCAAAGGAGCTTCTGGGGCACAAGGTAAGCTTCTCTTCCAGGGTTCCTATCCTACCTCTAGTGTAAGATGGCTCTTGCCCGTGGGGTGACAGGTGTGATTCTCAGAGGCCCTCTCCCGGTGGCTTCTCTGCCTCAGCTTTATTCTATATAAACTAAGTGAAGCAATGCTGAGTTCCAGTATGCTGGTCCCCTGGGAAATGATGGCATGCTGACTTGCCCATGATGGTACAAATGCTATGGCATTAATTAAATTTGCCAGGGCCAAGGATGTGCACCCTGAGAATGTCACCCCACATCTCTCCATGGAAGTCGCTGATAAATGCTTCATTTATTAAGTGCTGTATGTCAGGCACTGTGCTGGGTTCTGAACACTCTAAGATGAAAACCATGGTTCTGCCCCTTGTGGCCTCCCTAGTCAAGGGAGACGTGCTGTGTGTAATGTCTGTACAGAGTACAGTGGAGACACAGTGGTGTTAGGAAAGCTTCACGGAGGTTGGAATCCATGGGCTGCGCTTTGACAAAGGACGGTCATCCCAGGCCAAGCTGGCAGCGGGAACAGAGGTGTGGCGGTGAGGAACTCCAGGACGGCAGGGAAGCCAGGAGTTCAGAGGAGATGGTGCCAGACATTCTTGGGGAGGTAGACAGAGGCGTGACTTTACACCTGGAAGTTTGAGAAAGGTGTTGCTTTTAGCAGACGATTGACATGGTCAGTTTTGCATTGTAGAAACCATAGTCAGGCTGCTGAGTGTGCCAGGTAGAAGAGAAAGCCAGAGAGTGACGGAGGGAGCCATTTCGGTGGCACTTGTGGTCACCCTGGTAAGAGATGCTGAGGAGGGACGCCTGAGGGGCTCAGTGGTTGAGCGTCTGCCTTTGGCTTAGGGCATGATCCCAGGTCCTGGGATCAAGTCCCACACCGGGCTCCCCACAGGGAGCCTGCTTCTCCCTCTGCCTGTGTCTCTGCCTCTCTCTTTCTCTCTCTGTCTCTTGATAAATAAATAAAAAATAAACAAACAAATAAAAGAGATGTGAGGAGCTAATGCAAGTTCACCAGCAGTGGGAAGAGAGAGGGAGCAGTGGATTCTGAGATGTTCAGTGGTAGAATCAACAGGCCTGGGAGACCTCTTGTATGTGAGTGGGGAGGAGGGAGGAGGAAGTTAAGACTTCAGACTTCTGCTTAGGCACAAAGGATGGGTAGAGACTCCGCTCCCCATGAGAGGTGAATATAGGGAAAGGAGCAGATCCTGAGTCAGTTTTGGTCAAGTTTACACTTTGGGTACCTTTGGGACTTACAGGTAATCTGAGCTGAAGATCGGTGTTAGAATCCCAGCATAGTGGTAGTAGCTAAAGCCATAGGAATAGAAGGGAATGCCCAAGAAGATTGTGTAGAACAAGGTAGAGGTGGGCTGAAAAACTTGTCACAAAGGTAAGCAGAGGACAAGAAGCCAGAAGTCTGTGGAGGAATTGAGTTGGGAAGAGTCCGAAGACAGTGAAGTGGAGGAGGAGATAGTTGTCCATGGAGTTCAGTGCTGGGAAGAAGACAAAGAAATGAAGGCTGGAAATAATGTGTTGTATTTGGTCCTAGGGGATCATTAATGGTGTGTGCTATGCAGTTTCAGTTCTGAAGGGCTTGAGGAAAGCACAGACTCAATGTGGGAAATAAGAGAGGGAAATATGAGCATGTGGGGACAATGACATGGATGCTTCTAAGCATATAGCTGTGAAGAGACTGATGAGATCCTAGGTCTAGCTTGTATCATGGGTTGTCCATTGAATGCTTATCGACTCCCTGAGACCTGGAGGACATGAATAAGGCACAGCCACTGCCCTCAAAGTTCTCACCATCCATTGGAGAGACCTACAAGGGAGCCAGCACCCCCACACTGTAGTACATGAGTGAGCCTCCATGAGAGGGAGCACCACAGACCCAACAGGGGTCATGCAATTTGAAGGATTGCAGAAGGACCTCCCCATTTGATTGTTTTTTGTTATTGTTCAAGTACCATTAACATATGGTATTAAATTCACTTCAGGTGTATATTATGATTTCACACATCTGTACATTACTCAGTGCTCATCACAAGTGCACTCCTTAATCCCCTTTATCTATTTCACCCATCCCCCTACCCACTTCCCCTCTGGCAACCAACAGTGTGTTCTCTATATTAGAGTCTGTTTTTTGTCTTTTCTTGCCTTTGCTCATCTGTTTTATTTCTTAAATTTCATATATGAGTGAAAGCATATGGCATTTGTCTTTCTCTGACTGTGTTTCTCTGTTTCACTTAGTTTATACCCTCTAGGTCCATCCATGTTGTTGCCAATGGCAAGATTTCATTCCTTTTGATGGCTGAGTTACATTCCATTATGTATATATACCACTGGTTTATCCATTCATCTATCGGTGGATATTTGGACTGCTTCCATATCTTCGCTATTGTAAATAATGCTGCAATGAACTTCGAGTACATATATCTTTTTGAATTAGTGTTTTTCGTTTTCTTTGAGTAAATACCCAGTAGTGGAATAGTTGAATCATATCATATTTCTATTTTTAATATTTGAGGAGCCTCCATACTGTTCTCCACAGTGGCTGCACCAGCTTATGTTCCTACCAACAGTGCATGAGGGGTCCTTTTTCTTCACATCCTCATCAACCCTTGTTTCTTGTTTTTATTTCAGCCATTCTGACTGGTGTGAAGTGATATTACATTGTGGTTTTCATTTGCATGTCCCTGATGATGAGTGATGTTGAGCATCTTTTCATCATCTGGCTGTCTTCTTTGGAGAAATGTCTATTCAACCTCTCTGCCCATTTTCTAATTGGATTATTTGGGGGTTTTTTGGTGTTGAGTTTATAAGTTCTTTAGATATTTTGAATATTAACCCCTTATTTTGTCATTTGTAAATATCTTCTCCCATTCAGTAGGAATAAAAATTTATTTATTTATTTTATCATTTATTCATTTTGTTGCCTTTTAGTTTTGTTAATTGTTTCCTTTGCTGTGCAAATTTTTTTTTATTTTCATGATGTCCCAATAGTTAATTTTTGTTTTTGTTTCTTATCCCTCAGGAAACATATCTGGAAAAATATTCTACAGTCAGTGTCAAAGAGATTACTGCTCATGTTTCTAGGAGTTTTATTTTTCCAGGGCTTCTATTTAGGTCTTTAATCCATTTTGAGTTTATTCTTGTGTATGATATAATAAAAAAGTGGTCCAGTTTTCCCAGTACCACTTATTGAAGAGATCATCTTTTTCCCCTTGTGTATTCTTGCCTTCTTTGTTATAGATTAGTTGACCATAAAGTGTGGGTTTATTTTTGGACTCTATTCTGTTCCATTGATCTATGTGTCTCTTTTTGTGCCGTGACATACTATTTTGATTACTGCAACTTTGTAGTGTATCTTGAAATCTGGGATTGGTTTTCTCCAGCTTTGTTCTTCTTTCTCAACATTGCTCTGGCTATTGGGAGTCTTTTGTGATTCTAAAGAAATTTTAGGATTATTTGTTCCCATTCTGTACAAAATATTGTTGGTATTTTGATAGGGATTGCATTAAATGTGTAGATTGCTTTGAGTTGTATGGACATTTTAACAATATTTGTTCTTCCAGTCTATGAGCATGGAATGTCTTTGTGTCATATTCAGTTTCTTTCATCAATGTTTTATAGTTTTCAGAGTACAGATCTCTCACCTCCTTGGTAGTTTATTCCTAAGTATTTTATTATTTTGGGTGCAATTATAAATAGGATTGTTTTCTTAATTTCTCATTCTGCTATTTCATTATTAGTGTATAGAAATGCAACAGATTTCTATATACTGATTTTATATCCTGTGACCTTACTGAACTCATTTATCTATTCTAATAGTTTTTTGGTGGACTCTTTAGGGTTTTTTTAATATATAGTATCATGTCATCTACAAGTAGTGAAAGTTTTATTTCTTCCTTACCAGTTTAGATGCCTTTTATTTCTTTTTGTTGTCTGATTGCTGTGGCTAGGACTTCCAGTACCATGTTTAATAAAAGTGGTAAGAGTGGGAAAAAAGAAAAAGAGTAGTAAGATGGGATATCCTTATCTTGTTCCTGATCATAGAGGAAAAGCTCTCAATTTTTTCCCATTGAGAATGATGTTAGCTGTGGGCTTGTCACATATGACCTTTATTATGTTGAGGTATGTTCCCTCTAAATGTACTTTGCTGAGGGTTTTTATCATGAATGGATATTGTACCTTGTCAAATGCTTTTCTGCATCTGTTGAGGTGACCTTATGGTAAAACTCTCTTAGTGATGTGATGTATCAAGTTGATTGATTTATGAATACTGAACCACCCTTGCACACCAACAACAAACCCACTTGAACATGGTGAATGATCTTTCTAAATATATTGTTGGATTTGGTTTCCTGGTATTTTGTGGAGGATTTTTACATCTTTGTTCAACAGAGACATTGGCCTGTAGTTCTCTTATTTTGTAGTGTCTTTGCCTGGTTTTGGTACAAAGGTGAATGCTGATCTCATAGAATGAATTCAGAAGCTTTCCTTCCTCTTCTCCTTTTTTGGAATAGTTTAGAATAGGTGTTAACTCAGGGAGCCTGGGTGGCTCAGTTCATTAAGCATCTGACTCCTGATTTCAGCTCAGGTCATGATCTCAGGATCCTGTGATCAAGCCCCACATCAGGCTCTGCACTGAGTGTAGAGACTGTTTAGGATTCTTAGTTTCTCTCTTTCCCTCTACCCTTCCCCCCACTCATTCGGGCTCTCTCTCTCTTTCAGAAAAAGAAAAGGGTATGGATTAACTCTTCTTTAAACAAGTGATAGAATTCACCTGAAAAGCCATCTGGTCCTATACTTTTGTTCGTTGGGAGCTTTTAAATTATTGATTCAATTTCATTGCTAGTATTTAATCTGTTCAAATTTTTCATTTCTTCCAGATTCAGTTGTAGGAGGTCATGTTTCTAGAAATTTATCCATTTCTTCTAGGTTGTCCAATTTGTTGGCCTATGATTTTTTATAATATTCTCTTATAATCTTTCATGTTTTTATAGTTGTCAGTTGTTTTTTCTTCTACTTTGTTTATGATTTTGAGTTCTCTTTCTTTTTCAATGAGTCTCACTAAAGGTTTATCAATTTTGTTGATTTTTTGGAAGAACCAGCTTCTGTTTTCATTGATCTGTTCTACTGTGTTTTTAGTCTCTGTTTCATTTATTTCTGCTCTGATGTTTATTATTTCCTTCCTTCCACTGGCTCTGGGCTTAGTTTTTCTTTTTTCTAGCTCCTTTCAGTGTAAGTTTAAGTTGTTTGAGATTTTTCTTGCTTCTTGAGGTAGGCATATATTGCTATAATCTTTGCTCTTAGAACATCTTTTGCTGCATCCCAGAGATTCTGGAACATTGTCTAATCATTTTCATTTGTCTCCATGTATTTTTGTTTATTTTCTCTTTGATTTCTTGGTTGACTCATTCATTGTTGACTAGCATGTTATTTAGCCTCCATGTATTTGTGTTCTTTCCAGATATTTTCTTGTGATTGATTTCTAGTTTCATACTGTTGTGGTCAAAAAATATGCATGATGTGATTTCAATCTTTTTTAATTTATTGAGATGTGTTTTGGGGCCTGATATGTGACTGATTCTAGAGAATGTTTCATATATACTTGAAAAGAATGTGTATTCTATTCTTATTGGATGGAATGTTCTGAATATATCTATTATGTCCATCTGGTCCAATGTATCATTCAAAGCCACTGTTTCCTTGTTGATTTCTGCCAGGATGATCTATCCATGGATGTAAGTCGGATGTTAAAGTCTCCCTACGATTATTGTAAACTATCAGTTTCTTCCTTTATGTGTGTTAATAGTTGCTTTATGAATTTAGGTGTTCCCTTATTAGATGCATATTTACAATTGTTATATCCTCTTGTTGGATTGTTCCCTTTATTATTATGAAGTGATCTTCCTTTGTCCTATATGATAGTCTTTGTTTTAAAGTCAATTTTGTCCAATATAAGTATTGCTAGCCTAGAATTTATTTATTTTTTTGCTTCCATTTGCATGGTAAGGTTTTTCCACCCCTTCTCTTTCAATCTGCATGTGTCTTTAAGTCTGAAGTGAGTCTATTTTAGGCAACATATAGATGGGTCTTGTTTTTTTTATCCATTCAGTCCCCTTTTGATTGGAACATTTAGTTCATTTACAATCAAAGTCATTACTGATAGGTATGTACTTATTGCCAATTTGTTACTTGTTTTATGGTTGTTTGTAAGTCATCTCTGTTCTTTCTTTTGGTCTCTTCCCTTGTGATTTGATGATTTTCTTAATGATTTACTTGGATTCCTTTCTCTTTATTTTTTGTATATTATTACAGGTTTTTGATTTGTGGTTACCACTAGGCTCATATACAACATTTTATGCATATACAGTCTATATTAAGCTGGTGCTCACTTCAGTTTGAACCCATTCTAAAAGTACTAAATTTTTACTCCTCTTCCTCCACATTTTATATGATGTCCCACTTTACATTCTTTTATTTTGTGGATTCTTTGACTGATTTTTATAGATATAATTGATTTTACTGCTTTTGTGTTTTAATCTCTATACTGTTCTTTATGTCATTAATCTGCTACTTTTATTATGCTTGTATTTACCTGTGAAATTTTTTCCTATAAATATTTGAAAAGTTACTCAGACAAAATAACAGGGCATAAGCAACACACATAAGATACTCTCCTGAAGTGCCAGGACCTCTTTTTATTAAAAAGCAGTTTCAAGAGCAGAGAACACAGCTGACTTTCTTAACACAGAAACAACCACAGAGAGGCAGACAATGTGAGGAGACAGAAATCTATCCCAAATGAAATAACAGGACAGAGCCATAGCCAGAGATCTAAGCAAAACATATATAAGTAATATGCTTGATAACATATTTAAAGCAATGATCATATGAATACTCACTGGACTTGAGCAAAAAGTAGAAGGCTTAAGTGAGACCCTAAGCACAGAGACAAGGAATAATATAGCAGAGATAAAGAGCTCAATAAGCAAAATAAGAAACATGCTTGATGTTCTTGAATAGCAGGATGAAAGAAGCAGAGAAATGAATTAGTGACGTAGAAGACAGAATAATGGAAAATAATCAAGCTGAACAAAAGACAGAGAAAAGAATTATGCAAAATGAGAATAGACTTAGGGAACTCAATGACTCTATCAAACATAATAGCATTCATATTATAGGAGTCCCAAAAGAAGAAGAAAAAGAAGAGAGAAAGGGGGCAGAAAATTCATTTGAAGAAATAATAGCAGAAAACTTCCCTAATCTTGGGAAGGAAACAGATATTTAGCTCTAAGAGGACACCCATAAAAATCAACAAAAACAGCTCCACATCAAAACATCTTGTAATTAATCAAAACATCTTATAATTAAATTGGCAAAATATAGCAATAAGGAAAAAAAATTTAAAAGAAAGACAAAAGAATTCAGTACAAGCGAAAACCCATAAAGCTAGCAGGAGATTTTTCAGCAGAAACTTTCCAAGCCAGAAGAGAAGAGCATGATATTTCATGCTGAATGGGAAAAATCTTCAGCCAAGAACACTGTACCCAGGAAGAATACTCTATCATTCAGAATAAAAGAGATAAGGAGTTTCTTGGGGAAAAAAAGTTAAAGGAGTTCATGACCACTAAACCAGCTCTGCAAGAAATATTGAAGGAGACTCTTTGAGTGGAAAAGAGAGAACAAAAGTGACAGTATAAAGGTAAGAAACACAAAAGGAATTAAAATGAATATTTCTGTAAAAAAATCAGTCCAGGAACTCACAGAAGAAGTATATGAAATATAATAACATAAAGTATGAGGAGGAAAGGAAAAAACAATCCATTCAAACTTTAACAACCATCAATTTAATATAGACTGCTACATGCAAAAGAGGTTATATACAAACGTAATGGCAACCATCTATCAAAACCACTAATAAATATGCAAAGAATAAAGAGAAAGAAAGCCAAATATATCACTAAAGAAAATCAGCAAGCCATGAGAGAAAGATAAGAAAGGATCAGAGAAAATCTTCACAAGAAATCACAAAACAAATAATAAAATGACAATAAACATATAATTATTAATAATTACTCTGAATGCAAATGCAATAAATGCTCCATCAAAAGACACAGGGTGAAGAATAGATAAAAAACAAGTCCCATCTATATGCTGCCTACATGAGACTCATTTTAGACCTAAAGACACATGCAGATTGAAAGTGAAGGGATAGAGAAACATCTATCATGTAAATGGATGTCAAAAGAAAGCCAGAGTACCAATACTTCTATTGGACAAAATATTTTTTTTATTTTTTTTAAAGATTTTTTATTTATTCATGAGAGACACATAGATAGAGTGACAGAGACACAGGCAGAGGGAGAAACAGGCTCCATGCAGGGAGCCTGACACGAGACTCGATCCAGGATCCCCAGGATCACACCCTGGGCCAAAGGCAACACTAAACCGCTGAGCCACCCGGGCTGCCCCAAAATACACTTTAAAAACAAAGACTATAACAAGAGACAAAGAAGGACACTATATAATAATAAATGGGACAATCCAACAGGAAGGATCTAGCAACTGTAAATATTTATGCACACAATGTAAGAGCACCCAAATACACAAAACAGTTAATAGCAAATTGAAAGGAACTAATCAAAAATAATACAATAATAGTAGGGGACTTTAATATCCCAATTACATCAATGGGCAGGTCATCTAAACAGAAAATCAACAAGGAAACAATGGCTTTGAGAGACACACTGGACCAGATGGACTTAACAAATAGAGTCAGAGAATGTTTCATCCTAAAACAGCAGAATACACATTCTGTAAGTGCACACAGAATATTCTCCAGAATAAATCACATATTAGCCCACGACAAAGCCTCCAGAAATTCAAAAATCAAAGTCACACCATGCATCTTTCTAACCACGATGCTTTGAAACTAGAAGTCAACCACAAGAAAAAAAATTGGAAAGGCCACAAATACATGGAAGCTAAGTAACATGCAACTAAACAATGAAAAGGTTAACTGGGAAATAAGAGCAGAAATTAAAAAGTACAAGGAAACAAATGAAAAAGAAACCACAATGGTTCAAAACCTCTGGGATGCAACAAAAGCGGTTCTAAGGAATTAGAAAAACCCTAAAGACTCCACCAAAAAAAAAAAAAAAAAAAAAAAAAACTGCTAAAAACAAATTCAGTAAAGTCTCAGGATACAAAATCAATGAGTAGAAATCTATTGCATTTCTCTACACCAATAGTGAAGCAGCAGAAAGAGAAATTAAGAAAACTCCCATTTATAACTGCACCCAAAATAATAAAATACCTAGGAATAAATGTAACCAAAGAGGTGAAAGATTTGTGCTCTGAAAACTATAAAACACTGATGGAAGAAATTAAAGACAATCAACACAAAGAAGTAGAGTGGCATTCCATGCTATGGATTGGAAGAACAAATAGTGTTAAAATGCCTATACTGTGCAAAGCAATATGCATATTTACTGTAATTTCTATCAAAATAACCAAGAGCATTTTTGACAGAACTAGAACAAACAATCCTAAAATTTCTATGGAACCACAAAAGACCCTGAATAACTAAAGCAATCTTGAAAAAGAAAAGCAAAGTTAGAGGCATCGCAATTCTGGACTTCAAGCTATATTACAAAGCTACAGTAATCAAAACACTATGGTATTGTCATAAAAACAGACACATAAATCAATGGAACAGAATAGAAAATCCAGAAATAAATCCACAACCAAAAAGCCAATTAATCTTCAGCAAAACAGTAAAGAATATCCAATGAGAAAAAGTCTCTTCGGGCAGCCCGGGTGGCTCAGTGGTTTAGCGCCGCCTTCAGCCCAGGGTGTGATCCTAGAGACCAAGGATCGAGTCCCACATCAGGCTCCCTGCATGGAGCCTTCTTCTCCCTCTGCCCATGTCTCTGCCTCTCTCTCTCTCCTCTCTCTCTCCTCTCTCTCTCCCTCTCTCTCTAATGAATGAATAAATAAATAAAAGAAAAAGTCTCTTCAACAATGGGTGCTGTGAAAACTGGACAACAAGCAAAAGAATGAAATTGGACCACTTCTTACACCATACACGAAAATAAATTCAAAATGGATTAAAGACCTAAATGTGAGACGTGAAACCATAAAAAATCCTAGAAGAGAACACAGGCAGTAACTTCTTTGACATTGGCCATAGCAACGTGTTTCTAGATATGTCTCCTGAGGCAAGGGAAACAAAAGCAAAAATAAACAATTGGAATTTCATCAAAATAAAAAGCTTCTGCACAGGGAAGGAAACAATCAACAAAACTAAAAGGCAACCTACACAATGGAAGAAGATATTTGCAAATGACATATCTGACAAAGGGTTTGTATCTAAAATATATAAAGAACCTATAAGCCTCAACACCCCCCAAAAAAACAAGTAATCCAGTTAAAAAATAGGCAGAAGACATGAACAGACATTTCTCCAAAGAAGATATACAGATAGTCAACAAGCATGTGAAAAAATGCCCAACATCCCTTATGAGGAGAATGCAATTCAAAACTACAATGAATTGTCACCTTACATTTCTCAGAATGGCTAAAATTAACAATACAAGAAAGAACAGGTGTTGGTAAGGATGTGGGGGGAAAGGACCCCTCATGCATTCTTAGTGTGAATGCAAACCGTCACACCACTGTGCAAACAGTATGGAGGCTCCTCACATAATTAAAAATAGAACTACCTTATGATCTAGCAATTTCACTACTGGGTATTTACCCAAGGAATACAAGAATACTAGTTCAAAGTGATACATGCACCCTGATGTTTATAGCAGCATTATCGACAATAGTCAAAATTTGGAAGTAGCCCAAGTATCCATTGGACTAAGGAATGGATAAAAAAAGATGTGAGATATATCTATATCTATATCTATATCTATATCTATATCTATCCACATATATATACACACACACACACACACACAATGGAATATTATTCAGCCATAGAAAAGAATGAAATGTCCCCATTTGCAATGACATGGATGGAGCTGGAGAGTTTAATGCTAAGCAAAATAAGTCATAGAAAGACAAACACCATTTGATTTTGTTCATATGTGAAATTTAAGAAACAAGCCAAGGAGGATAAAAGAGAGACAAATCAAGAAACAGACTCAACTATAGAGAACAAACTGCTGATTAGCAGAGGAGAGGTGGGTTAAATAGGTGATGGGGAAGTGATGTATGGAAGTGTTGATTACTGTATTGTACACCTGAAACTAATATAACACTGTATGTTAAGTAACTGGAATTAAAATTGAAAAAGAAATTTAAAGCGACTAGTGAGCTAAGTGTGTGTTCATGCCCTTTGATTCAGAAATTTCACTCCTTAATTTATTTTAAGGAAAAAAAAATCAGATATGGACAGAGGTATGGTATCACTGCAGTGTTATTCATAAGAATAAAATACTGAATAGGCCATTGATATTGTAACAATAGGAGAATTATGTACTATCATATGATGAATTGTTTTAGAGCCATTAAAGGCCACTATTTCAAAGAATTTTTAATGAAAGTAATTTTGAAGTCATAATTTTAAGTCTAAAAAGCACATAGTTGTATATAAATAATGAACTAAGTGTATGTTTGTGTTTAAGAATACACCAGGGGCACCTGGGTGGCTCAGTCGGTAGAGCATCTGACTTTGGCTCAGGTCATGGTCTCAGGGTCCTGGGATCAAGCTTCACGTCAGGCTCCATGCGTGACAAGGAGTCAACTTGTCCCTTTCCCTCTTCACTGCCCCTCGCCATTGCTTGTGCTTTCTCTTGCTCTCATTCTCTCTCTCTCCCAAATAAATAGAATCTTTAAAAAAAAAAAAAAAAAAGAATACACCAACAAAGGCGGCTGGCTGGGTCGGGTGATGGAGCATGCAGCTCCTGATCCTGGGGTTGTGAGTTCAAGCCCCACATTGGGTGTGGAGATTACTTATGAAAAATAAAATCTTCAAAAAAAAAAGCAAAAGAATACACCAACAGTGTTAGTGATTATCTTTATTATAAGAATACAAATATGTCTTCTTTTCTTTCTTTTAATCTGGAATAGTTCCCCCTTACCTGCAGAGGCTATGTTTCAAGATCCCCAATGGATAGGTGAAACTCCATGGGTGACACACTGCAAAAGCCAAACCACAGATAAGGGGGAACTACTGAATTTCCCAGATTTCAACCGTAAGCACATATTTCCTTTACAACTAAGCAAACCAGTACATGTGAGTTGTTCACAAAAAGAAGCTGACTGTGAAAGCAAGGAGGGAACGTGGGCAGAGCTAGAGGAAGACTGCAGTAGAGGGGATTGTTTTGTTTTAGGCTGAAGAACACAGGCATGGCATTATATGATGAATGGAAATATCAACAGAGAAGGAGAGGCTGAATGCACAAGAAAAGGGGAAGATAACTGACAGTACAGGCTTCCTGAGGAGATGAGAGGGAATGAGATTTAGCTCCAATAAAGGGTTAACTTTCAACAGAGAAAGGTACTTGGTTGGCTTTGATGAGATGGAGGTAAGGGGCAGGGCTGCCTTGTTCACTTTGCATGATTGCTGCCTACAACAGTGCCTGGAACTGAATGGAGCATAGAAGTTTATAGGTGAAGAAGAAGGTTGAAGGATTTCTATAGGTTGACTATAGAACCTATGGAAACCATTTACTCCAGTTTAGTGAGACAGCCACTATTTAGTGCAGTGGTTCTCAAACTTTTACCAGAATGTATTATAGTGTGTTACTTTTTGTGAATCTGTATCCTTTTCTAAACTGTGAGCTCCCTAAGGGGAGAAGAAATCATGTCTTATCTCTATACCTACCATGTCATTCCAGTAACTCACTGAGGCGAGGTAGATGCTCAAGAAATGATTGTTGAATGAATGAATGAATGCGGTTATGACAGGAGACCTAATAATAGTGATAGGGATTTCATACAGCTTATGTGAGTACTAGAGGGAGCTGACGAGTGACAAGTAAAAGGACGTAGACAGCCTAAAGACATAATTGCATGGAGAGCATACCTCTATACGTAAGAGGATTCCAAATAGAAACTGGAGAAATTAATTGTAGTGACAAGTGATCTGTTCTGCTCCCTATCCAATTATCCCTCATTCTTTGAATCTGACCTCCACAAGTCTCTATGGGGCAGATGAGACGATAGAGACCCACCCAGCACAGCCATCATAGATAAGAGTGGTCGTCTAATTGCTAGAGTTCTATTCCTTTGTTTAATTTAAACCAGTACAGACTTTTAAGCCTCTTACTAGGTAATACCTACCTTGCATAGTAAATTGGACCAAGTATATAGAAAGTCTTTTAAATTATTAATGACAAGACAAAAGCAAGGAGCTATTATTTGGGGGATATTTTACTTATTTTTATATGCTGAAAGCAAGAAGATGCCCCAAATTTTTAAATGCTTCAGGTCCTAGAATAGCTTCCTCCAGCCAGGTTTCAGGGCTCTGAAAGAGCTGTTGGCCTAAATAGGAACATTCCACCAAAAGAAGAGGATTGTATTTTTTTCCCCGATATACATTTTTGCTTTAAGGTTATCAAAATGGTGCTAAGAGAAGCGCTTTAAATGTGAGCAAGAAGCTGATGTGGATTAACTTTCACAGGATGCTCTGTAGAGAAAGAGAGGGTTGGATCAGAGTGATAATTCACAGATATCATCGTTTGTTATTCCTGACTTTTTTTTTTCCAAAACAGAATTGCATTGATGAAATTGAGGCCATAATCAGTGTTAAGCTCCAGCTCATCGGAATTGTTGGTATTGGGATTGCAGGTCTCACGGTGAGAAAGTTCCAGAACTTATCTTTTTTGCTTTCTAAGAAGCCTTTGCATCTTATTTGCCTTCGAGTGTGATATGTCAGTATTTTAGGAGAGATTTCTCATAAAAGACAGACACTTGTTGACAGGACATCTTCTAAGAACAAAACTCATTAGATATTATAGCAACACTCAGTTCTCTAAAATATGATACCAATTTTAACTTTAACCTAATTATGACCTTGAGTTTATCATTGCAATAACTTCATATTTTAAGGCCAACAAGCTTAAACTAAACAAGTGATTTCCAATTCTGGGTCTCTTCTTACTGTTAAACATTTAAAATAGCCTACCAGGTTAATCTCTCTCACCTATGATTTGCAGAAGCAGTGTAGTGCAATGATTAATAGTGCAAGCTTTGGCATCACACTGTCTGGGGTCACCTCTTACAAGCCCTGGGATCATGGAAAGTTTCTTACTTTCTCTATTCATCAATTCCCTCATCTGTAAGATGAGGATTTTAATGTACTAACCTCATAAGATTGTTGTGAAGATTTCTGAAATGGGGTAATCCATATAGAGTATTGACTCATATAAAGTGTCTGGAAGATAGCACTCAGTAAATGCTAGCTCTGTACATAATCTGGGTGCTCCTGAACCCAGAATCCAGACAAAGAAAATAACCTATGTAGAAGTGTGAAGCATAGTGCACCTAGGTACCTGCAGGAGGCTCAGTGCCTCTACAGTACAAGGGTGTGCAAGAATTGATAGGGACCATAGGACTGGCAAGAGAGAACAGTGAGGAGGATGTGAGGATCCACATAACTGTGCCCTTTTGAGAGGTTAGGCTTCATCCTTAAGGTAGAGGGAAGCCACCAAGGGACAAAAGGACCTGTGTTGCCATGTGGAGGTAAGTTGGAAGGAAGTGAGATTTGAGTCAGGCTAGTAAAGAGATGATTTCCACAGTCCAGGGGTTGAGTGATAATAGCTCATGCTAAGGTAGCACTTACCCTCTAGCTCTCTATGAAGATCAATTCATGGCATAAGCTAAGGCAGAGGCAAAGGGAATTGCAAGGAAAATCATGGAATTGGCAGTTTTCTGGGACACACAAGCATCTTCCCTCTTTTCTGCATTGAGAACTCAGAGGGGTGGGGCAGTGGGTGAAATACTATGCTGAGTACCTCCTAATGCAGGAACATCTCTCGGCCCTCCTCATCTTCTATAGGGGTAGCCTAGTTGCTATTCTGTTGCTTCCTGAGGACAATTTTGAGGCAGAAGATCTGAAAATGTGCTGAATAATAGAGGTATCAAAGAGACACTCATAACAATTCTACAATCTCAATGAGCGAGCATCCTAGAGACAGTAACCCCTGACTCACGACAGTAGCAGGACAATACTGAAAAAGTTCCTTTCTGAGGGGATCCCTTTAGAATACAACCAGGACGAAGTAAGGGCTGTATCCAAGTTGACAACCACACTAAAGGGGGAAGGCTCGCTACTGGTCATCTTGAATCAGCACCCCCTGAGCTTCTGTAATTCCTTTCTTCTTAAGGTAAGAGTTGCACAATTAGCCAAATGTCCATTAGGTGTCTCTCCTGCCATATGTGGTACTGAGTTGTGGCAGCCAGAAGCTTGGAGCCCTGCTCCAGGTTCTCTTAAGCCTACCTCTTCCCTTCCGTAATAGCAGATAAGTCATGTCTTTTTAAGTTTAGCATTTATAGATTCTAGTCTGATGTAGGTTAGGATTGTGGAGAGAATCATAAGGTCATGGTACATATTTCTTTAAACAAACATTGACAGTAGTTTATTAACATGGTACCCACAGATAGCATTCCATAGGCTCTGAGAAATTGTAGGGGAAATGATTGACAACAAGAAAGATCTTTTGGTATCCTTGTATTCAAAACCATTGGTTTTTCCCAGTGTTTGGCTTTTCAAAGAATTATCCAGGAGGCAGAATATGTCAGTAATACCATATTTCAATATCTCAGTTTATACTTTCAGAATACTATTGAGTTAAATAGTGAAGCAACATTTATACTTTAAAATGAAGCAGGGAAAATGAAGAGATGCTCTACTTTGTAATATGTGGTCACTGTGGCAAAAATTCAGAGCTTTTCCAACAATAGGAAACTATTTAGACCAAAGTGTAAACAGCCAATAGTTGACATGTTAATATGGAAGTCTTTAATCAGCAGCCATAATTAATATATATAAAAATGCCACTTAAAGCCAGTAATTATTGGTATAATTATTTGTTAGACACCCATGCAATTTACTGACTTTTTAAAAAATCAATTTCTATCATTTGAATGTCATTAACAAGTGGTTCCCTCTGTTTCAGATCTTTGGCATGATATTCAGCATGGTCCTTTGCTGTGCAATACGAACCTCGAGAGATGTGATATGAAGCTACTTCTACATGAAAATTGCAACCTAGAGCTTTCATATGACTGTCAGCAGAACATTCTCCTGGCTCATTTTTAATATTCAAAGGACATTAGGATCTAAAATAATATGCTGTTAATTGTACATTTGCACATGTATGTATGTTTGGCTTGTTACTCATTTACCCCTTGAGTGAATGCTGTGTATGTTGACTGAGAGCATATTCGTGTGTGATCTGTGTATTTCTGGTGTATGCATTGTATATAATGAAATCTTTGCTGGAGATTCCTGATTCTTGTTATGTTAGAGGAACAACCTATTTGACTCTCAGAAACAAATGATAAATTTTTGATAAACTTTAAAACAACGTAGCTATTCAGAAGAAATGATAATAGGTCATTTTCTCAGATTTTAGCCATAGAAAGTTAGATACAGAGAATCTAGGGATTTCTGGTTCACAGAAGCAATAAGCTACAAGAATTGAGAGATCTTGGTGTAGTGCTAAAATTGACTGCATCTGAGTTAGATGTAAGGGTTTCCTGGGATTTTTTTTATATACATACTCTCCCCAGAACACAGTAAACCACAGTTTTAGAACTAAACACATCTGTAAAACTAAATATAGCATGGAAAATCTAATTTGAAGAAGTCATACTTTCCTCGTATTTAAAAATAAAAACCTCCCTCTGGAAAGAGTGGTCACACAGACAATCATGTGCCCTATAAAACTGAGTGTCTTTAGGACTTTAAAAAAAAAAAAACTTTTAATAACTTTTTAAGGAAATTTTTTGTTCTTATATAAATACATTTAAATAATGCTTTATTACTTTCCTTTTCTGACTCTGCTCTGAACTATAGCAATCCTCATATGAACAAAAGGGCTTTTATCTCAAATTTTTCTGTATTTCTCCAAATGTACAGATTGAAAGATTAAAGCAAGAGATCTGGCAGTTGCAAATAGTGGGAAAGAGAATTTCTACTGGCACTGTATCTATGAAATACCTCATAACTTGAGTTTACATATTTTCCTAATTTTTTGTATTTTTCTTATTCACCTAGAGACTTCATAGATTTTGATCTCCCATTTTCATCCTTTAGAATAAAACAAAATCCTTAATTCAAATATTATATCATAAGCACCCTTGACCAAACCAAAAGAAAGAAAAGAAAAAAAAAAAAAAAGAAAGAAAAGCATCTACCAGTTGTGCGCACACGCAGAAACAAGCTAAGTAAATTAAAATACTTAAACACACAGAACAGAGATATGTTTTTTCTGTGTAAGTCTCCTATAAAAATAAAATTTTCATATTCTTTATGGTCTTGATACGTCAATTTAGGTGTGTAAACCCAAATTTAGGATCTAAATTGATATTTTGGCCAATTTTTAATAACAGTACATTTAATAGATCATGGAGCGGTTTTTAAATTATATTTTAAAAGACTACACAAAAATGAAAGTACTAGGGACTTTCAAAACACACACACTTGTGAGAACATAAGTCTTCGGGTGTGCACTAAAGGAAAATGTACACCCCCAAGAAACTTTTACAAAACATTTTGCTGAAAAGACTTAACCACTACAAATAGTCTCATTGGCATAGAAAACCACACTTCTGCCATACTTTTGACTGCTACTAACTTTGGAGGAAGCTTTTCTAGAAAAAAAGATTGAAAGCAAGTTAAAAATTGAATTATACTTTACTGTGTCCATAACTAAAGAAAAGATATTTTTAAGAAAATCACTTCTTGAAATAGATGTCTATACCCTAGTAGGTGAGAAATAGAACCTTTTAAGCCAAGACTAAACAGTCCATTTCTCTTACTGGCTTTAGTTCATCCTCTACCTGAACATAGGTCCAAGTGCTTAGGTTTCTTCCACCTCAGAGTTATCGCTGATTCAGGTATAGAGTTTCATTCTATACCTGAATTAACAACCCTAAAGAAGACTACAATACTTAGAAGTATAAGAGTAGGAATCTGTTCCATCTATGGTTAATGTATCCCTCTTGGGAGTAATGTTTCCAAAATATGTACCACGAGTAAAATTAGAGAATCCCACCCCTGAGTGAGGGTAGATTTCTATATATCATATATATATATATATATATATATATATATATATCCTAAATCTATATATATCTTGAATTCCTATATATCTTGAATCTATAAGTGTTTTGATTCTATATATCTTGAATATATAACTCTTGAATATATATATAACTTGAATATATGTATGCATGAATGTGTGTGTATGCAGACATGTATACATATATGGGTACATATAAATGCACACATATATATAAATTTTTGGTTATGTGTGTTTACCTGAACTGATTTGAGATCAGACCCAAACATATTCTTAAGCATCTGGTACCAAGGCACTAAAATTAAAATTTCTTGATGAACATTTTAAATTATTTCAAATTAAATTTTCTATGTACTGGAATTGCTTGTTTGATTTATCTTAAAAGTCTATCATATACACACGTTTCACAACTTATCTAAATGTCCAACTACCAAACAATGTAGTGTAAAAAAAAAAAAAAAGAAAGAAAGTGTAGTAACCCTTCTATAGTGTTACTATGAGAAGCTAAACTTAAAAGCAACACCCTAAGGACCTTCATGCAAATAGTTATATTTCAATTAGCATTGTCTCATCCAACTTCTACATCTCTTCCCCAGCATAGCTCCTTTGTTTCCATGTTTCGCTATGTAAAGCTGCACACCTGCACACTGACATGGGGGCCATCGTGGTCCACCACACAGTCTTCAAGGATAGTTACTCTCCGTTCCCCATGTGCTCTGTTAATAGGTTTGCTTGATGAGAACAAGGCTTGTGGGAAGAAGGCAGTGAAGGAGATAGCATATCTTCCTTTCTGAAGTAAGTATCAAAGATTAAAAGGAAGAGGCACCCTTGGGAATTCAGGAAGTGCACCCCAACTTTCCTGGTTCAGTGCTCTGTTGACATCCCCTTTTGACCACCACCCCATGATACCAGCAACCCTTTTTTACCCACCCCTATGTGGGGGCATTCCTAGGCCCCTGAAGCTAATCAATTAACCACATCATCTTGATTTGGATTCATCAAAATCAAATTTGTATTAAGGTGTATTTTAAGGGGAACAAAAGGTTTCTACTTTCTTTCAACATGATTCTTTTTTTCCTATAAAATGTATCAGTAAGTTATTATATGTAGGTGTCCATTGAAAAGTAAAAAGACTACACTAATGCAAAATGTTATTAATCATTTTGTTGGTATCCTCACTGTCAACAAAAGTTAAATACATTCCAGGAAACCACTATTTCAATGGCTACCTCCTAGGGATATGGAAAGCATGAAATTCAGAAGTAAAATGTCCTGAATGTTACAAAGCAAAAGCCATGCTGATTTCATAAAGTTTTTAAAAACCCATCTGAAGCTTTGGGATTTGTTTTCATTTTTTTTTCTTGTATAATTTAATGATGGTTTTACTTATATTAAATAGAAGAAATTTAAATTAAATTAAAAGAAATAACCAACCATGAAGTTAGCAAACCTGGCAACTAATGAATATTATCTAAATTGTTATAATTATATTGATGAGAGTTTCTGTTAATTATAAATCAAACATGCATCATCATGCACAACTGAAGATCCTTCTGCATGATACCAAATACCTATTTGAACCATTCACTTGTTGGATTAATGAATAGCTTTTGATGTATTTCCCAATTCTATTTTAATTCAAAGACTTGACATCAATAGCCATAGCCAGAATCCCTATATTTACCTCTGGGCCTGCTCTGCCTTATAAGATGCAACTGACTCTAATACTAGATTTTTTTTTTTTTTTTTTTTTTTTTTACTTTGCTGGGAGTACTATTTTATATGTTTGAAAAAACTCTTCAGGAGATAGTGATATGCTAAGATGAACAAGAGAAGTCTGCCTTCAAGGAGTTTAGAGTGGAAAAAAAGCAAATATAATTCCCGTGATATGATATCCATTAACCATGAGTAGACCCTCTCTACCTTGGAAAGGATGGTCCAGGAAGAGAGATTTTCCTGAATTTTGAGATCTCTAAACTGAGTGCTAAAGAACTCATACAAATTAGCCAAATAAGAAGTAATAGCAGTAGAGAAGAAAAGCAGATCACTGGGGGACAGACATCAAGTAGGCCCTGAAACAGACAACCTGAAAACATTCCAAAAGGGCATGTCAAGAACTAGGGAGATAAAGGACCCCGTTAAACTGTACCAAGGAGTCTTATCTTTGTATAGCTATCATTGGAAAGATTTTAAACAATGAGTTACAAAATCAAATTTGAACCTTTTAAAAATCAGTTAGCTTTAGCATGAACAATCATTGGAGGGCAAGGGCCAGAGGATTTCATGAGGATTCCCAGCTAATATACTGGGATTCCTATCAAGTAGACAGATACAGGGGAAATCAAGGGAAGGAGGAACCTAGAATCATTCCCAGGTCTCCTGATAGCTAGAGGATGGTGGTACCCAGGAGAAAAAGGAGACTGCAGTGATGAAGCAATTTGGAGATGACTAGGACATCCAAGAGGAAACATAATCAGGCACTGGATACATGCCCTGAGCTCAGGAAAGGAGACTAGGCTAAAACTATAGTTTAGCAATCTGCAATATAAAAGTAGTAGTGCCCATATTTGAACAATATGGGTAGTTTCATGTTGAAGACCTCAGTGAGAAAGTCTCAAAAACTAGAATCCTCTACTCCAGTAAAATTTAAAGCCCAAAACAGTTCTTTACTCCCCATCCATTCCTCCATCTAAAGCTAGAGGGTCTCTATCAGGTACCTGCTTTCCATCAATAGCTGCCATCTAAACCATATTTTATTGAAATAGGTAGTTTCTCATATGTTCTACATTTAACAATGTCCAAAGGGCCAGTAGGACACATAAGATTATCACAGCACTATTCCTTCTTTCACAAAATGTGCAATCACTCCTACAGCACAAAGCAAAATTACATTCCCAGAGGAAGTACAGTTCAGAACTACATTACAGTTGCCCGCTAGACCATCGCATGGATTTCTAGACATCTTAGAGAAGGGTAGCAAGAAAAGGAATGAAAAGAGAAAATGTTGACTTTGGCCTCATTAGGACTTATTGTAAATGCCATAGGTGTATCATGTTGTGAATCCAAATATATGACCATCACTGGGCCCTCTAGGGTAACAGAAAGGTCAGAGAAGATCAGGACCTATATATTGCACCATTAGTAAGTCATTGTCAACCTTACTGGAAACAGTTTCAAGGGAAGATAGGAATAGGAGTCAAATCATAGTGGGTTGAGAAGAGAATGAGAAGTGAGGAAATAGTGTAGGAAAGTTGGTATAGTCTGCATGTTTGTTTCCCTCTAAAATTCATGTGTTGAAATCCTAATGCCCAATGTAATGGTATTAGGAGGTGAGGTCTTTTGGAGGTTCCTAGGTCATAAGAGTAGAGCCCCCATGAATGGGATTAGTGTTCTTATAAAAGAGACACCACAGAGATCTCTTGCCCCTTCCACCAAGTGAGGACACAGTGAGAAGGACCAGCTATGAAGTAGGAAAAAAAATCTCTCACTGAACCATGACCACATTGAGCACCACAACCTTGAACTTCCCAGCCTCCAAAATAGATTTCTATTATTTATAAGCTACCCATCCTGTGGTATTTTGTTATAGCAGCCCAAACAGATTAAGATGGGATTTTTACACACAAAAAAAAAATTTGGAATAAGAACTCAAAGAGAGAAAAGTAAATAAATAGAAGGCTGTACAGGCTCACAAGAAGGCTGTTTGCTTGTTTTTGCTTTTGCTTTTTTATTTAGGAAGGACTGAAGGATAACTTATGCTGAGGAGAAAAAGTCAATAAAGAGGAAGCAAGAGAAAAGAGAAAATAACAAAGTCCTAAAGGAATGAGGGATGGGATCTTTTGAAACCAGTGAGAAAGATGCTAAATCAGTCAGTACTTTTCAGTTGCAAATGTCAGAAACACAACTCTGACTAGTTTAGCAGTTATGATTAAAAGTTACAATTTCATTAAGAGTTGAAGCCAGCTTCTGATCAGACTTAAATGATATCATTAGGTCTCTCTCCTTCACTCTTTCTTGCTGTTGTCTGGGTTGACTTTATTCTCAGGCTGGCTATTTCTAGAAGATGCCAAAGATGGCCAGCAGTGGCTCCAGGCTCACAGCTTACAAACCCCAACAGGCCAACATTCCTCTTTGTCCAATAATTATAATAAAAGCCCTGAAACCGACTCCTACTGGAAGAGATTAGTTTACATGCCCATCCCTCAGTCTGTCAGGCCTCACTGAGCCTAAATAGCACGCCCACCTCCATCATTTGAATTGCAAACGTTGGTGGGGGTAGTACAGGGTGAGGGGCACTTGGAGGGATGACAGGTGGAAGTCCTGGCTAGGAGGTAAAAGTTGGGATGGGAACAGAAATGGACACCCCAGTGGAACTCACTACGCTTGTGGTCCCAGTGAGAGTCAACCCCTACTTGATCATCAACATCACACCCTTCCAGGAGGAGCAGGCCTTGTCCCCAGACCCAAATGCTGAAGAACAAAGCATGAATCTGCCCATGCCCAGCAGGTGCTCTGTGCCCTGTGGCTGTGCAGCACTCTGCAACCCGCCACTCCTCTTTGCTGGCCTACTCCAGCCCTGTTGTCAATCACTCTGGGTCCCTGAATGAGAAAGTACACTCCCAAGAGACAATGACCTTAAGCATCATACCTTGTAACCTGAGGATTTGGAAATCCTGGCTGGAAAAGACAACTCCAGAAAGACTCTGATGTCATTGGACAGGCCTATAATTATCAGGAATTGCTAACCACCTTTGTGCTGCAAAACTCAAGGGAATAGACTCTTGGATTTGTGTGATACATCTAAAGAAAGCACCAAAGCCTGACTGCACACTGTCCTGTGACCTGAAAGTAAAAGTTTCTTGGAATTGAAGTAGACACATCTGATGAGACAGCTTTTCCAAGATGTGTGGACAGGTCTATAAACCTTTTTCTTGCTGTTGCTTCTTCTCTCTGCTTCTTCCATGGAAAGACCCTGTCCTTGTCCTCATTTCCCAAGCCCTTGCAAAAGAGGAGAACCTAGTCTTTTAATTATGGCCTTTCAGAAACAGCTTCATCATGATCCTGGGACACATTAATTTTCACTTTTTTCTGAAGAGTTAGAATTTTCAGAATTCACAAAAGTCTCCTTTCATCTAAACTGGTTTGTGGTTTCTGAATTTGCAACCTTACAGATTGTATTATCAATAACACATTTGGCTCCAAACAGTCCTTTTGAGATAAAAATAGTGTTTTAAAGCATCTTTCAAGTTTTGCTATTTTTCACAAAGTTCATCAGCTATTGCTTCATGTTTATATCTGCTTGTATCTTCCAATGTACTCAGTTCATTCTTTCAGTGCACTCCTGCAGTATTCACTAGTGCGCTTTCATGGTCGCTATCAACAGAGACTTCCACTTCCCGAGGCATGCATGACTCCAGGTTTGCCTTCATAGGCAAATTGGAATAAATGCCAATAAATATTTCAGTTGGCTATTCTCATACCTAGAGTCCTGGTTTAAAACCATCATACAAGTTGGAATTATTTCTTCTGCGTATAATTAAGTTTTATATTTTCTTCCTGTCAAACTTCTTTAAGAAACCATGTACCCAATAAGGTGATGCTGGCTGGCTCAGTGTGTTGAGGTGACTTCCAACACTTACAACCTTGAAAAAAATAGGCTTTTTAAAAAGATTTATTTATATATTTGAGAAAGAGAGCCTGGGGGATGAGGGAGAACCTCAAGCAGACCCTCTCCCTTCCACTGAACATGGAGCCCTACACAGAGCTCAATCCCATGGCCCTGAGATCATGACCTGAACCAAAATCAAGAGTTGAATTCCTGACTGAGCCACCTAGGTACCCTGAAAAGACAGGCCTTAGATGAGAAGTAATTGAGAGTTTCTCCTGCTAACCTTCCTTGTTGCTTAGATGTGGCCTTAAGTGGTTCCTAACTGCTAAGCACTTCCCTCTGACATAGGACATGACAACCAGGAAAAATCCTTCCTGGTATCAAGGGACAAAACCATTAAATAGAAAGAACTTGACTCTTGATCAATGGTGCTTTCAATGAAATATTCTGATCAAAATGTGAAAATTAATAAAAGGAAATCTTCTTCAGAATGTCATCCACCAGCTAGGAGAGGGAGTTCTCATGGCTCAACACATCTTGTCAATTTCAGGTTCCATGAAAGTTATATGTGATTAGTGCCAGTTAGATATGAATATTAGACATTTTATTCATTAATCAAAGATCTGTGTTTGATATACGGTTTTTAGAAGGGGTGTTATAACTCTGCAGCTTTAAGTGTTCATGTTTACCTAGTGATATGAGAACACAAACGCCCAGATTAATATTTGAAGACTGATGTCAACCTCAAATATTAAGGTAAGCATAGGGGCACCTGGGTGGCCCAGTTGTTGAGTGTCTGCCTTTGGCTCAGGTCATGATCCCAGGGTCCTAGGATCAAGTCCTGCATCAGGCTTCTAACAGGGAATCTGCTTCTCCCTCTGCCTATGTCTCTGCCTCTCTGTGTGTGTCTTTCATGAATAAATAAATTTAAAAAAATAAGGTAAGCATAACATGGATTCCTGACCTTGTATGTAAATGTACTACTATTCCCTCCCTATTGGCAGGTAATAATCCATCTACACTACCTCACCACTTGCATGCACACACACAAACACACACACACACACACACACACACACACACATCTGGGGCACTGTCCGCATGTAGGCATTTACAAGATGCCCAGCTGAATGCAGCCAGTGACTGTGGGATACAGCAAAGCCAACCATCCCTGCTGATAATTGATTTTTACCCTAGTGGTAGCAGTTTAAATGGAGAGAAATGGGAAAATACAGGATAAATCATCTTTTTGAGGTCAAGTCTGCAGGGTACTAGGTCTGTCTCACTTCATGCATCTGTTGAAACTAAATTCATGAAAGAGTACCCAAGGAGAGAAAAGATAATAAATTGCCACTTACCAAGTGCATTTGCTGGAAAACAGTGTTTCAATATTGATGAAGGTGTAGGTTAGAATTTAGGATGATTCTATACTATTTAATCCCTTAGTACTCGCTCCCTGTCCCTAAAATCTTTCATAATCATACTAGTTTTTCAGGACATCAAAAGCCAAAACAGCATAAGTTGCTTTTGGTATAAATACTGAAAAGTGTCTCCTATTACTGGAAAGAATACAAAGGATTTAGACCTCCACATGTAAAATGATCATGGCCTCTTTTCTAGGCTTTTGGGGTATAACTTTCATAAGTCAATTGGCCCATCAGAGTAATTAAATTAATGAGAATAGTTTTTAGAATAGAATATACTGTCTCCTGAATTTTGGTGAAGTTTTATCCTGTGCATTTGAATAACTAGAATAAAGTGCCATTTGCAGATTTCACATATTCTTTACTCTCCATCTCCTTTCCAGTTCTGCTTCTAGCCTTTGGAATTAAGTGTCTCCAGTACGCTGATGTGCTATGTTTCTTCAGCTTCTGATCACATTACCCTTATAACTCCATAGCATCCCCACATTCATTTTCTGTCAAGACAAACCTCGTGTCATGGCCTTTTGTTAAGGAAACATGCTCAAGGCTCTTTTGTTAGTATTTTTTTTTTTGACAGAAAGTTTTTATTTTTTATTTTTTTTATTTATTATTTATTTTTTATTTTTTATTTTTTATTTTTTTTTATTGGTGTTCAATTTACTAACATACAGAATAACACCCAGTGCCCGTCACCCATTCACTCCCACCCCCCGCCCTCCTCCCCTTCTACCACCCCTAGTTCGTTTCCCAGAGTTAGCAGTCTTTACGTTCTGTCTCCCTTTCTGATATTTCCCACACATTTCTTCTACCTTCCCTTATTTTCCCTTTCACTATTATTTATATTCCCCAAATGAATGAGAACATATAATGTTTGTCCTTCTCCGACTGACTTACTTCACTCAGCATAATACCCTCCAGTTCCATCCACGTTGAAGCAAATGGTGGGTATTTGTCATTTCTAATAGCTGAGTAATATTCCATTGTATACATAAACCACATCTTCTTTATCCATTCATCTTTCGTTGGACACCGAGGCTCCTTCCACAGTTTGGCTATCGTGGCCATTGCTGCTAGAAACATCGGGGTGCAGGTGTCCCGGCGTTTCATTGCATTTGTATCTTTGGGGTAAATCCCCAACAGTGCAATTGCTGGGTCGTAGGGCAGGTATATTTTTAACTGTTTGAGGAACCTCCACACAGTTTTCCAGAGTGGCTGCACCAGTTCACATTCCCACCAACAGTGTAAGAGGGTTCCCTTTTCTCCGCATCCTCTCCAACATTTGTTGTTTCCTGCCTTGTTAATTTTCCCCATTCTCACTGGTGTGAGGTGGTATCTCATTGTGGTTTTGATTTGTATTTCCCTGATGGCAAGTGATGCAGAGCATTTTCTCATATGCATGTTGGCCATGTCTATGTCTTCCTCTGTGAAATTTCTGTTCATGTCTTTTGCCCATTTCATGATTGGATTGTTTGTTTCTTTGGTGTTGAGTTTAATAAGTTCTTTATAGATCTTGGAAACTAGCCCTTTGTCTGATATGTCATTTGCAAATATCTTCTCCCATTCTGTAGGTTGTCTTTTAGTTTTGTTGACTGTATCCTTTGCTGTGCAAAAGCTTCTTATCTTGATGAAGTCCCAATAGTTCATTTTTGCTTTTGTTTCTTTTGCCTTCGTGGATGTATCTTGCAAGAAGTTACTATGGCCGAGTTCAAAAAGGGTGTTGCCTGTGTTCTTCTCTAGGATTTTGATGGAATCTTGTCTCACATTTAGATCTTTCATCCATTTTAATGTGATTCATCATATCAGCAAGAGAAAAACCAAGAACCATATGATCCTCTCATTGGATGCAGAGAAAGCATTTGACAAAATACAGCATCCATTCCTGATCAAAACTCTTCAGAGTGTAGGGATAGAGGGAACATTCCTCGACATCTTAAAAGCCATCTATGAAAAGCCCACAGCAAATATCATTCTCAATGGGGAAGCACTGGGAGCCTTTCTCCTAAGATCAGGAACAAGACAGGGATGTCCACTCTCACCACTGCTGTTCAACATAGTACTGGAAGTCCTAGCCTCAGCAATCAGACAACAAAAAGACATTAAAGGCATTCAAATTGGCAAAGAAGAAGTCAAACTCTCCCTCTTCGCCGATGACATGATACTCTACATAGAAAACCCAAAAGTCTCCACCCCAAGATTGCTAGAACTCATACAGCAATTCGGTAGTGTGGCAGGATACAAAATCAATGCCCAGAAGTCAGTGGCATTTCTATACACTAACAATGAGACTGAAGAAAGAGAAATTAAGGAGTCAATCCCATTTACAATTGCACCCAAAAGCATAAGATACCTAGGAATAAACCTCACCAAAGATGTAAAGGATCTATACCCTCAAAACTATAGAACACTTATGAAAGAAATTGAGGAAGACACAAAGAGATGGAAAAATATTCCATGCTCATGGATTGGCAGAATTAATATTGTGAAAATGTCAATGTTACCCAGGGCAATATACACGTTTAATGCAATCCCTATCAAAATACCATGGACTTTCTTCAGAGAGTTAGAACAAATTATTTTAAGATTTGTGTGGAATCAGAAAAGACCCCGAATAGCCCGGGGAATTTTAAAAAAGAAAACCATATCTGGGGGCATCACAATGCCAGATTTCAGGTTGTACTACAAAGCTGTGGTCATCAAGACAGTGTGGTACTGGCACAAAAACAGACACATAGATCAGTGGAACAGAATAGAGAATCCAGAAGTGGACCCTGAACTTTATGGGAAACTAATATTCGATAAAGGAGGAAAGACTATCCATTGGAAGAAAGACAGTCTCTTCAATAAATGGTGCTGGGAAAATTGGACATCCACATGCAGAAGAATGAAACTAGACCACTCTCTTTCACCATACACAAAGATAAACTCAAAATGGATGAAAGATCTAAATGTGAGACAAGATTCCATCAAAATCCTAGAGAAGAACACAGGCAACACCCTTTTTGAAATCTTTTGTTAGTATTTTATATCCCTCTTTGCCATTTTACCTGCACTCTGCCCTTTCAGTGGAAACTATCCCTCATATGAGCCCAAAAGGCTCTTTCATTCACCTTTTCTTCTAAAGCCCTTAAAAGCTTTAACTTCTAGAGAAGTTAAAGAGCGTAGTTAGAGCGTAGGCTCTCTAACGCATGTGTGGGTATGGACTTGGATGAAATAGTACTCAAAATGTACACACTGTGTTGTGAAATATATTGATATTTTATTAATTTTATTCCAGGTAAACACACTTAACCGAATTGCAAATTACATCACTATTGAAGTTAGATAGAAAATCCCACCACATAGGACTTCTGAGGTTTGGTACAATAGTTTGTCTTGATGGCCTCATGTATACAGTCACTATAGTCAGTATTACACTTGCCACACTTACAGCTTACAGCTACAGGGTAGGAGAAATAGGGAGTAACATGGCGCGGGCATCCTGGTATTTCTACAGTCTTGTACATAAAGTCTCTATATGTACAAACATCCTGGGACAGAGCATATTTTGGAAGAAATAGTTTGCCATTGATATCCTGAGGAAAGAACAGAAAAGGAAGAATAATGTTAATTCATTTATATTCCTTTGATACAAATAAGACTAGGGGAAGATTCCTTAGTCTCATTCCCCAGTACCAATTCAACATATCCACACTGAATCCTATAGAGACAAAATACATACATACGTACATATGTACGTACACACACACACACACACATACACACACCTTTTATCCTTGATCATGGAAACAAGATAAGGTTTAAATAAATTCTGGGAGTAAAACTATTATAAAATTATCTATATCATTTGTGCTAAGTAGACCCATATAATATTATAATCTTGAGACTCTACCCCTAAGGAGACAATAACTATTAGATTTGGGAAATGAGGTTGTTATTATCTCATTTCCTTTCTGAATAGAAATGGACTGAGTCTAGGTTTATCTAATTTACAGCTAAAAGAAGGGAGATGAACTACATACCCGTGTCATACAATATCCAGCACAGATGGTGGTGTTGATGGTTAGGCAGTAAGCACACTCTTTCCTTTCGACATGCATCGTATACTCAGTAGGAAAACAAAAAGACATTGCTTGCCCACATGCTAGGCCAAAAAGCATGGACATCAGGTAGATAGCAGTCATGCTAAATCAAAAATAAAATTAAAGAATCTATTACATATATGCTTTAGGACATTCAGAGGGGACATGTGAAAAGAGCTAAAATGGGTGTATGTGTGTGTAATTGTTTGTATTTAGTAAATGCCTACTTCATCTTAGGGCCTATATTAGGTGCTTTTCCATAGTTAATACTCTCAATAACCTTTCTTTATGCATTTAGATGTGGCTATGAGCCATATACCTCATAATGTAGGAACTCACACAGTGAAGGTTCTGCTTACAAGTGCCACTTAGCAGCACTGGGCAGTGAAAAGGACAGCCTAAAAAACATCACAACAGAACAGTGGCAAAGGCATATAATGTCAACTAAATGTAAAACAATTCATACAGTGGAAACAGTCCAAATACCTGCCTCTAATTATAAGAAGTCAACTAAGAGCAAGACCTCAGTAGGGGCTTTCTCAGAACTGTAGTTTTCTAAAAACTTTGGTTTGGTGGCTTAAAATGCCAACAGGCTGGTCATAATCAGAAAGCCTGAAGAAACCATAAAAATGTATAATCAAACTTCAGTACCATTTCAATGCAAAGCATCTGCATATAATTCTATCCAATGTCTGTCAAGGAAGACAAGATGAAGCCAGAGAATTTCCAGAATAGGTCAACTAAAATCACCACTGGTATACCATCAAGGACAAATCCACTGTGGGTTAGCCCAGAAAAGTAAAATAAGTTTTGGCTGTATGAAAGACAACAGAGGGCCTCAGACAGAAGGAGAATATGTATCCCAACAGAACCTGTCTAATGGAGAGTTTGTTCAATATCAACTGGTTATTATAATGAACTGGATAATATAATTATGACTTATGGCAAATAAGTTAGATAAACATATAATGAGCATTTGAACCAGGCAATGAGAAATATAAAATGGATGAGCTGTGGTCCTTGACTTCAAGGGCTGACAGTCTAAGCAGAGGAGATAAGTATGAGCACTAATAAGAAAAATATTGGTCTAAATATTCTGAAAGAGTACAAACTATGACTCTGAGATGCAATATTATCAAAAATTTCTTCTATATAAACAAGAAAGTGAAGTAATTCACTAAAAAGGGTTTCCTCATTTACTCATTTAGATAAAATGTTGCATATTCAAATATTCTTCAGAATTTTTTGGTATTTCAATTAAAGGAGCAAAAATATAAGAATTCCTTGTTTATGGAGCCTGGTTTCTTAAGTGCTTCACAAATGTGAGCTCCCTTTATGGTACAGAATTGGTTCTGTTATTTTAGAACCACAGACCTAGAGGATCCTCTAAAAATGATATAAAATACTCAGCTGTCATGGCCTCTCTAGCCAGCCAACCACTGGGGTTTGCATTAAAAATATTTAACCCACATATTTTAGCTCTGTAATTCTATATAAAATAAATGTGTGGTGATCTAGTGGTGAGTCCTGGACTTAAGGAACAGAATCCTATGTCAAGATCTCTCATGGATTTATGAGAAACTAACTAAAATATTTAATCTGTCTGGGCCTTATTTTCCCATCTGGAAAACATAGGAAGATAAACCTTTTTTAATTGTAGGATAAAACACTGTTTTAGAACTTTTACCCATTGTTGTCATATTCATTAAGGACATTATATTTTTTCAAGGTTCCTCTTTTATAAAATGTAAAATTCTAAACTAACAAAGGGAAAAATTAAAAGTGCTGAATTACCAGCAATAGTAGCTGTATAATACTATGGAAATAAAAAAGAATTATTCTTTTCTCTATTGCAAATAGTAAAACTTTACCTAGAGAATCTTTCTGAGCCTCAATTTCCTCATCTATAAAAGGAAGGCTTGGAACCAGAAGATGAACAAAAAGGCCTTATTAGCACAAACAGACTGTGATTCTATGTGATAAATTAGTGTCAGGTCCCTATTCTAAAAGGGGGACCCTATTCCAGATTTCATTACAATTCTGTGTAACTGAGCAACTTAATATATTCTTGCCTTCATTTTTCCATATGCTCCTTCCTAAAATCATAAAAAGAATAAAATATATGTGAAGCTTTTAGAATGGTATGGAAGAAAGACTAGTAACTATATAACACTATATAAATCAGTACTAATTAATACCTCCCTATAGGATCTGCCATAATTTCTCCTTTATTGTCACCTGAATTCTAATCTCTAAACTCAATTGCCTCTTTTAAAATAATCATAAATGATGTATTGAGGACCTAAAAACAGAAGGCATGATATGACTTCAGGCCCTAAATAATGAGAGAAGCCTTTTTCAGTGGCATGACCATTTGTCTACACTTTCAACATTTTTCCTTATTATACGATATCTTCTTTCCTTTGCCACTTACTCCACCTTTCTCTCCCTCCTTCTCTTTTTTGTTCTATCTTCACTCTTAATAAACACATTGCTCTCTACTCTTCTAATTTCCTTTGCCAATCTTTTCTCTCCAAATTCCTTACTATGCTATATAAAGAATCAATTGCTCACCCTATGAGCAATCCAGGAACTTTACTAAGGCAATATATTTTTCTAGAAACCAAAATGTACTATAAAGCAGGTGTGTACATTAGACATTATCCAAAGTGAATGTACTATAAGTTTTCCCAGAAGTATATGATCATCAAAGTACAGATTATTCAGTTGATAAAAATGTTAAAATCAAAAAGTAGCTAGAAAGGGAAAACCATGAACATCAATCAGCCTTCATTAGGAAACTGACCAGTTGTTCCTCTTACTTTAAGTCAATGAAATTTTTCTTATCCTTATATATGCAGTTCACCAACATTTACCAACCACTGAACAATTCTGGAGCAATAATTAGAATTCTTAGAGTCTACAGAAGCAAATTATCATTTAGCATTTGCCATTTTTAAATATCGGCTGAAATGGTAAAAATGAAAAAAGAATTAGAATAAGAATGTTTCATTTCACAAAGCCTCCTCAGTGTAGATACCTACCTTACTTTGCATTGGTGAGCTGGTGGTATAATGACCCAGACTAAAAGCTCTTGGTTCATTTTATACCCTTCAGGATAATTCCTCTCTGATCTTCTCGTTTATATAATTGCATTTGAATTACTGCTTTCTTATCTGAAAAAAACATCTATTGAAAATTCATACTGAACCCCAAATAAAATATGTTTAGACAAACAATTTCACAACATACTGCTCTGGAAACTCTGACATTATTACAGCATGAATTTTCCTCTCTCCTATTTCAAAATAAAATTACCCTCTTAAATACATCCTTTATTAATATTTATTAGTATTAACAAAGTATATACACAGAAGGAAATAAACAAAAAAAGTCAACATCATCTAAGTAAGTTTTGGGAATAAAAAAATTATTTGGAGCTTGAGTGCCCAAATTTTGCCTAAATGCTCATTTACAAATATATAAAATTATTGCTTATCTACAAAACAAAGTCAACTTTTTTTTAAGACTTTATTTATTAACGAACAAAGGGTAGTGAAAGGGGAGGCAGGCAGGGGGATGGGGTAACTGGGTGACGGGCACTGAGGAGGGCTCTTGATGGGATGAGCACTGAGGTTATACTATGGGTTGGCAAATCAAACTTCAATTAAAATAAATAAAGATTTTATTTATTTAATCATGAGAGATATAGAGACATAGGCAGAGAGAGAAGCAGGCTCCCCACAGGAAGCCTGATACGGAACTTGATCCCAGGACCCTGGGATTATGCCCTGAGCCAAAGGCAGATGCTCAACCATTGAGCCACCCAGGCATCCCACAAAAGCAACTTTTTAGTGGAAATCCAGGACAATTCACATATGTGTTTTTGATTAAAACAAAAAGAAATCCTTAATTAGTTCAAAATATTTTGTTTTATCTTTGAATTTGAAAAAAAATAATAAATATAATTACTTAATAAATACACTTAAGTAAATGACCAAATCTGACAAGATGTTAAACTGATCTGAAATCAGATCCTGGCTCTGACATTAGCATGCTTGAGCTTTATTTCAGTTTTGTCACCTATTTAAAGGTAATATCCGTGTTTATGTAAAGCACTTAACAGTGTCTGCCATATAATAAGTGCTCAATAAGTGATAGCTAATAATTCAACACTTATTTGTTTAATAACTATTTAGTCAGAATGTCTAGAATGTAGCAGGCAGTCATTATATATGTTTAATGCTCAATGGCTGAGGGATACATGAATAAATAAATATTGAATATCTGAAACCAACATACACTTTTCTCCATCTCCATGGATGTAACTCAATTTTACTTCTTTCAATCCATTCCTCTGTGTAACAAGGTAATATGCCAAAAGTTCAATGAGAATTTTCCATTGCCCTCAGAAAAAAGACCAAACTCCTTAGTATCATTTACGAATCCCATTTTACCTCTCTGGTTTTATCTGTCACTCTCCCCCCTATACTCCCACCCTCCTTCCACTTTCTATGTTCTTCAGCCAAACTGAATGGAAGTCCTCAAATTAGTTACATTCTTTCTTGCTTCCAAGACCTTTTTGTATGCCATTCTCTCTGTTTAGAAATTTGCCTGATCCACCATTCCATGCCTCATCTCACCTAATTCCTACTCATCTTTTATTACTTAAGTGAGAAAGCAGCCCTTCTAGAAAGCCCTCTCTGATTCTCCAAGGTCTTCCTTTGATTAGTGGTTTTAAAAGAGTTACAGAAAATAATAGAACATATGGCACATGGGAGATACTCAATAAATCATAGATAGTATTCTTGATTATTGACAATCCCATTGATCTTCACTTATCCTAGTCTTTATCAAAAAGATAATGAAAAAAAAAATGAGTCCTGGCATAGGTGAGTCTCCCTGAAGGTGGGATGGAGAGGTCAAGGCAGAATTTGGCATATGTACTAGGAATAGCCATTCCAGAGGCCTCCACATCTCAAAAATATGTTACTATATAGTAAAAGAAAAACTCCAAAAACAAGTAGAAATGAAGATACCAAACTTAACCTGCTTTATGTGATTCCAAGCAAGATGTTAAGATAGAAGTACAGTAACTGGGAACATTAGATGTTTGTTTCTAATGGAAGTAGTACCTTTATTGTATAAATTATTGATTCAGGAACTCAGTTTCTAGCACATTTATATACATATCCCTAGGAAATATATATACAAATAATAGAACTGATATATACTTGGCCTATTACTTTAAAAACTACTAAAATATATATTTGAGTAATGATTTTCTTTTCAAAGGGAATATCATGTATATGATCCCATACTCTTAAAAGAATCCAGGCAGATTGAACTTTCACTTCTGGCCCAGATCTATACTCTCACCTAAAATAACTAACAGGACAAAATATATGAAACAATGCTTTGCATATAGTGGACATTAGGCAACAACAACAATGAAAAAGTGATCTTGGAGATATAGGAAACAGACAAGAGGACTACAACTAACTGCCTGAAGAAGGTTTCTGGCAGATAATACAGGGAGAGATGCCATGGCTGAGGCCAAAACTGTCCCCAAAGTAAGGAGATAAACTTGGCAGTCCTTGGAACCCAAAGTCCTAGAGTTCACAAAGAGGAATAGTGGAGGGGAGAGAATTCTGGATATATGTAGAAGATCTCTTTCAGTATTCAGTTGAAAATGATAAACTCATGCTTGTGATAAAATTAGATAAGGCTAGGAAAAGAAATATCTAAAAGGACTAAAGAGAACAGTCCAGGGGCTTACACAGAGATAGGCATAGTGCTTGTACTCCCAACAGCAGTGGAAATCTCTTTATTCAGGGGAAATCAGGTAGTATACTCAAAAGAGTTTTGCTTTAGTTAGGGGAAAAATTAGCTCTAAACTAAATGCTATTCTGACTCTGCCTACAAAAACTTAAAAAAAAAAAGGATCAACTGTTGGCAAGTAACATAACTATGTCTATAAACAAAGCTGAAGAATATTTATAGAAATATTTGGCATCCAAGAAGGTATAACCTACAATACGTGGAATTTAACTAAAAAGTTAGTAGACATGCAAAGAATCAAGAAAAAACAATTCATAGTGAAAAGGAAATTAATTGAAATTGACCCAGAAGTTGTACAGATAATACAATTAGTAGACAAAGAACATCAAAATATGACACCACCAAAGGAATACAAAATTTTCCAGTAAATAATCCCAAAGAAATAGAAATTTGGGAGTTACTGAAAAACAATCCAAAATAATTATTTTAAGAAATAATTAAATAAATAATTATTTTAAGAAAACTCAGCATGATTCAAGGGAATGTCGACAATTCAGTGAACTCATGAAAGAACAAGAAGTTCAACAAAGAGATGGAAATAATAAAAAAATAATGAAACAGAAGTTCTGGAACTGAAGAATATATAAATCATATTGAATACTAGTATGTAAGTTAAAAGACCAAACTGCTGAAAAAAATTTGTTAATGGATACACAATATAAAAAGATGCAAATTGGGGCACCAAAAATATAAAATGGGAGAAGTAAACATGTAGAACTTTTTATACAAATGAAGTAAAGTTGTCAGCTTAAAATAGACTATTACAAACATTAGATGTTTTATATAATTCTCATGATAATAACAAAGAAAAATCCATAATAGATACACAAATAATAAAGAGAAAAGAACCAAAGCATACTATAAAAATCATCAATTCACAAAGACGATAAGAGGGAAAAAATACAAAACAATCAGAAAATAATTAACAAAATGGTGATAGTAAACACTTACATATTGATAATCACTCTAAATGTAAATGGTTTAAATTCTCCAATTAAAAGACATAGAGTGACTGAATGGGAAAAAAAGAAAGACCCAGTGATATGCTTCCTATAAGAGACTCACTTAAGCTTTAAGGACACTCATACGCTAAAAATGAAGGGATGGAAAAAGATAGTCCATGCAAATGGAAACTAAAAGAGGGCAGGAGTTGCTATACTTGTGTCAACAAAACAGATTTTATGTCAAAACCTGTAACAAAAAACAAAGAAGGTCATTATGTGGTGATAAAAGGGTCAATCAAAATGATGTAACAATTGTAAATATATATGTATCCAGTATCAGAATACCTAAATACATTAAACAACAATGAACAGATCTGAAGGCAAAAATAAACAGCAATACAATGATAATAGGAAGCTTAAATACCTCACTTTCAAAAATGGATAGATCATCCAGACAGAAAATCAATACAGAAATAATGGACTTGACTACAAGTTGGATTAAATAGATCTAACAGACATGTATATATACAACATCCCATCCAAAAGCAACAGAGTACACATTCTTCTCAACCACACACAGAACATTCTCCAGGACAAACCATGAAACAAGTGTTAACTAATTTAAGAAGACTGAAATCATATCAAGAATCTTTTCTGACCAATAAAAGTCAATAAAAGGAGGAAAACAGGAAAATTCACAAATGTGTGGAAATTAAACCACACATTCCTGAACTGCCAATTGGTCAAAGAAGAAGTAAAAAAGATCTTGAAACAAATGAAAACTAAAACACAACCCATCAAAACTTATGGGATACACAGCAAAAGCAGTTCTAAGAGGAAAGTTTATAGTGATAAAAGTTTATATTAATAAAAAATATTAAATATAGAACTTACAATTATGCCTCAGGGAACTATAAAAAGAAGAACAAAGCCCAAAGTTAGAAGAAGATAATAAAGATTAGTGTAGAAATAAGTGAAATAGAGACTAGAAAAAGCAATATAAATCAATAAAACTAAGAGTTGAGTTTTTGAAAACATAAAGTGGACATATCCTTAGCTAGGCTCACCAAGAAAAAAAGGGAGATGACACAAATAATTATAAATAAAAGAGGAGACATTACAACAGACAACAGAAATACAAAAGACTGTAAGAGACAATATGAACAATGACAAACCAACAAATTAGATTACTGGGAAGAAATGGATAAATTCCTGGAAACATAAAAGTTACCAAGACTGAATCATACAATATAAAATCTGAATAGACCAATAACAAGTAAGGAAATTGAATCAGTAATCAAAACCTCCCAATGGGAATATAAAAAATAGTGAAAAGGAATAAAGGGGAAAGGAGAGAAAATGAGTGGGAATGAGTGGGAAATATCAGTGACAGAACATGATATGATGTTCTGTCTGACATGACAGAACATGAGAGACTCCTAACTCTGGGAAACGAACAAGTAGTAGTGGAAAGGGAGGTGGGCAGGGGGATGGGGTGACTGGGTGATGGGCACTGAGGGGGGCACTTGACGGGATGAGCACTGGGCATGCTATATGTTGGCAAATCGAACTCCAATAAAAAAATATGCACACACACAAAAAAACCTCCCAGTGATAAAAGCCCATATGGCTTCACTGGTGAGTCCTATAAAATATTTAAAGAATTAATATCAATCATCCTCAAACTCTTCTCATATAATTCATTTTATGAGGCCAGGGTTAGTCTGATACCAAGCTAGACAAGAACACTACAAAACAAGAAAATTATAAGCCGGGGATCCCTGGGTGGCGCAGCGGTTTGGCGCCTGCCTTTGGCCCAGGGCGCGATCCTGGAGACCCGGGATCGAATCCCACATCAGGCTCCCGGTGCATGGAGCCTGCTTTTCCCTCTGCCTATGTCTCTGCCTCTCTCTCTCTCTCTGTGACTATCATAAATAAATAAAAATTAAAAAAAAATTAAAAAAAAAAGAAAATTATAAGCCAATAATGAACAAAGATGAAAAATCCTCAATGAAATGCTAGCAAAAAAATTCAAGGGCATATTAAAAGGATTACATACCATTATCAAGTGGGATTTATCCTTGGGAATGTAAGGATGCTTTAATACATAGAAATAAATCAATATTAATATATTAGCAAAATGAAGATAAAAATCACATGATTATCTCAATAGAAGCAGAAAAAGTATTTGACAAAATTCAACATTCTTTCATGATACAAACTCTCAACAAATGAGGTACCTCAACATAATAAAGGTCATATATGACAAGCCTACAGCTAACATCATGCTCAAAGGTAAAAAGTTAAAAGCCTTTCCTCTAAGATCAGAGACAAGACATGGATGCTCACTATTGCCAAGTCAATAAAGTACTAGAAGTCAGCCACAGCAATTGAGCAAGAGAAATAAATAAAGGCATCCAAATCAGAAAAGAAGAAATAAAAGTATCTGTTTGCAGATGACATAATCTAATATGTAAAAAACCCTAAAGTCTCCATCAAAAACATATTAAAATAATGAATTCAGTAAATTTTCCAGATATAACATCAAAACACAAAAGTCAACTGCACTTCTATACACTAACAATAAACTATCTGAAAAAAATTATGAAAGCAATCCTATTTAAAATAGCATCAAAAATAATAAAATACTGAGGAATAAATTTAAGCAAGGAGGTGACAGACCTATACACTGAGAACTATAAGACACTGATGAAAGCAAATGAAGTCACAAACTAATGAAAGATATCCTGTGTTCACAGATTGGAAGAAATAATAGTGTTAAAATGTTCATATTACCCAAATCAATCTACAAAGTCAATGAATTTGTATCAAAATTCCAATGAGATTTTTCACAGAAATAGAAATAATCCTAAAATTTGTATAGAACTGCAAAAGACTCAATAGCTAAAGCAATTTTGAGAAGGATAAACAAAGCTAGAGGGATCACACATCCTAATTTCAAACTATATTACAAAGATATAATAACCAAAACAGTATGATACTGGCATAAATACAAGCAAAACAAGCATGTAAAAGAGTGGAACAGAACAGGAAGCACAGAAATAAACCCATGTATATATGGTTCACTAATCTTTGACAAGGAGGCAAGAACATACAATGGAAAAAGGATAGTCTCTTGAATAAATGATATTGAATAAATAGGACAGCCACATGTAAAGAAATGAAACTGGATCCCATCTTATACTACTCAAAAAAAATTAACTCAGAATGGATTACAATTTAAATGTAAGACCTGAAATTAGAACTCCTCAGAGATAACATAGGAAAAAGCTCTTTGACATGTATCCTGGCTATGATCTTTTGGATATGACTCCAAAGATGCAGGTAATAAAAGCTAAAATAAAAAAAAACTTCTGCAAAGCAAATGAAACCGTCAATAAATTGAAAAGGCAACCTAGTGAATGGGAGAAAATATTTGCAAACCAGGTATCTGTTAAGGAGGTAATATCCAATATATATAAAAACTCATACAACTGAATATCAAAAAAGCAAATAATATGATTAAAAAATAGGCAAATGACCTAAAAAGACATTTTTCCAAATATGGCATACAGATGGCCAATAGGTACATGAAAAGGTGTCAATATCACCAATCATTAGGAAATATAAATCAAAACTGTGAGATATTACTCAATATCTGTAAGAAAAGCTATCATCCAAAAGACAAGAGATACAAAATGTTAGCAAGGATGGAGAAAAGAAAATCCTTATATATTGTTAGTAGGAATATAAATTGGTGTAGCCACTATGAAAAACAGAATTTTGGTTTCATAGAAAATTAAAAGTAGAACTAGCATTCAATCCATTAATCCTACTCCTGGATATATATCCAAAGGAAATGAAATCAGTATCTCAAGGAAATATATGCACCCCCATGTTTACAGAAGCATTATTCACAGTAGCCAAGATATGAAAACAACCTAAGTGTTTGTCAACAGATAATGGATAAAGGAAGTGTGGTAAAAATGTATACAGTGGAATATTATTCAGCCATAAAATAGAAGGGAATCCTGTCTTTTTTAACAAGATGGAATGAACTTGGAAGACATTATGCTAAGTGAAATAAGCTAAAGACAAATACTGTATATTATTATATGTGGAATCTAAAAAGAAAAAAGAAGTCAGTTTCACAGGAACAGAGAATAAAATGGTGGTTGCCAAGAGCTAAGGATAGGGAGAAATGGGGATATGTAGGTCAAAGGGTGTAAACTTCCAATTATAAGAAGAATAATTTCTGAGGATCTACAGTACAACACAATGGCTACAGTTAATACTCCCAGTATTTGAACTTTGAAAGTTGCTGAGAGTGGTAAGCAATGTTGCTGAGAACGGTAAGCATTCTCAATACATAACAAAAAAGACTTAACTATTTTAGATTGTGGATGTATTAATTATCTTGATCTTGGCAATTATTCCACAATGTGTATGTATGTGTATAAAATCATCATGTTGTATATTTTAATATATACAATTATTTGGCAATTGTTCCTCTATAAATAAAGTTGGGAAAAAGATATTATAACTAACTTTTATATAGTCAAGTAGTTAGAGGAAAGATTAAGGATATAGAAGCATGGAGATATAAAAGGCCAAAATTGAACTTTTAAAGATGAAAACAACAATGGTTGTGATGGAAAATATATTTAAATGAGTTGACAATAGATGAGACATTGCTGAGAAAAAATTAGTAAAGCTAAAGACATAGCAATACAAACTATTCTAAATAAATTACACAGAGGAAAAAAGAATGAAAAGAAATGAACAGTAAATGATTGAGTTGTGGAACAATCTCAAGATCCCAAATATGTATATATTTGGACTCCTGAAAGGAGGGGATAGAGAATAAAAATACTTGAAGATATAATAGCCAAACAAGTTTACAAACATGAACAAAACTGTAAATCTACAAATTCAAAAAGCCCAGTGAGCTCTAAACCTAAGAAATGTGAAGAAAATCAAACCAAGATACATTTTATTAAATTGCTTAACACCAGTAAAAGAGAAAAATCTTAAAAGCATCCAGAGAAAAAGACACTATTATAGAACAAAGTAGAACAAATATATGGATTACCAGGAGATTCTTACTGGAATAATCAAATCAAACTGAAAGGCAGTGGACCTTCATCTTTAAAGTACTGGAAAAAGGAGGCGGGGCAAGCTGGCGGAAGAGTAGGGTCTCCAACTCACCTGTCCCCATCAAGTTACCTAGATAATTTCAAATCATCCTGAAAACCTACAAATTCGGCCTGAGATTTAAAGAGAGAACAGCTGGAATGCTACAGGGAGAAGAGTTCGTGCTTCTATCAAGGTAGGAAGACAGAAAACAATAAAGAAATAAAAAAGCATCCAAGGGGGAAGGGCCCCCACGAGGAGCCGGGCTAAGGCCCCGTGGCGGGTGCCCCCAGGACAGGAGAGCCCTGGCCCAGAGAAGCAGGAGCTTCACCAATCTTCCGGATGGAAAAGCGCTTGCAGGGAGCTCGGGCAGGATCCCCGGAGGGGCGGGGATGCCCTCAGGCTCCCAGGGGCACTAACAGAGCACCTGCGCCCCGGGGGAGAGCGAGCCACACCCTGCGGCCGGCCGAGCTCCCTATAGGGCTGCAGCGCATGCCCAGAGGGGCCCCAAGAGCAGCTCAGGCGGCGGCTCAAGCGGGGGCTCCATGCGGCTCAAGCGGGGGCTGCACAGCCCGCGAGTGAGATTCTGGCAGCACAGGTCCCGGAGCCCAGGGCGCTGGGGGACACAGCCCAGGATCCTGTGCTCCCCCCAGGGACAGGCGGAGGCCGGGAGGACACAGGGGAGCAAAGACGCTCCTGCCACAGGGGGCCAGACCTGTGCAGATCAGTGACCCCCAACCTGGAGCATCCAGGCCCCTGCGGACTGAGAGCTGCAGTAGTTAACTGCGGGAGCTGACTCCAGGGATGGAGAACTGGCCACCGCCACTGTTGTTGTTCCTCCTGGTGTCACCTTGTACCTGGGACTGAGCAGGGGCCTCACAGGATAAACAGCTCCCACTGAGCCTTGCATCTGGCAGGGGGCTGTGCAGCTCCCCCAGGTGCACACAGCTGAGAATCAGCACAGCAGGCCCCTCCCCCCAGAAGACCAGCCAGAAGGACAGGGGGAAAGCAAATTATTGACCAAACAGCACTGGAAAGTTCCAGGGGAAGTTGAGGGATTTACAGTATATAGAATCAGAGGATACTCCCCCTTGTTTTTTGTTCTCTGTTTCCCCCCCCCCCACTTTATTTCCCCTTTTTTTCTCTCTCTCTCTTTTCTCCTTTTTCCAGTACAACTTGTTTTTGGCCACTCTGCACTGAGCAAATGACTAGAAGGAAAAACTCACCACAAAAGAAAGAATCAGAAACTCTTTCTGATTCTCTTTCTCTCTTTCTCTCTCTGATTCTCTTTCTCTCTCCCACAGAATTACAAAATTTGGATTATAATTCAATGTCAGAAAGCCAATTCAGAAGCACAATTATAAAGCTACTGGTGGCTCTAGAAAAAAAGCATAAAGGATTTAAGAGAGTTCATGACTGCAGAATTTAGATCTAATCAGGCCAAAATTAAAAATCAATTAAATGAGATGCAATCCAAACTGGAGGTCCTAACAACGAGTGTTAATGAGGTAGAAGAACAAGTGAGTGACACGGAAGACAAGTTGACAGCAAGGAAGGAAGCTGAGGAAAAAAGAGAAAAACAATTAAAAGATCATGAGGACAGGTTAAGGGAAATAAATGACAGCCTCAGAAGGAAAAATCTATGTTTAATTGGGGTTCCAGAGGGTGCTGAAAGAGACAGAGGACCAGAAAGTGTATTTGAACAAATCATAGCTGAGAACTTCCCTAATTTGGGGAGGGAAACAGGCATTCAGATCCAGGAGATAGATCCCCCCCCCTAAAATTAATAAAAACCGCTCAACACATCGACATTTAATAGTGAAACTTGCAAATTCCAAAGATAAAGAGAAGATCCTTAAAGCAGCAAGAGACAAGAGATCCCTAACCTTTATGGGGAGAAGTATTAGGGTAACAGCAGACCTCTCCACAGAGATGAGGCAGGCAAGAAAGGGCTGGCAGGATATATTCAGGGTCCTAAATGAGAAGAACATGCAGTCAAGAATACTTTACCTAGCAAGGCTCTCATTCAGAATAGAAGGAGAGATAAAGAGTTTCCAAGATAGGCAGAAACTGAAAGAATATGTGACCTCCAAACCAGCTCTGCAAGAAATATTAAGGGATATTCTGTAAAAGAAAGAGGAAGTCCAAGGAAACAATCCACAAAAACAGGGACTGAATAGGTATCATGATGACACTAAATTCATATCTTTCAATAGTAACTCTGAACGTGAATGGGCTTAATGATGCCATCAAAAGGTGCAGGGTTTCAGACTGGATAAAAAAGCAGGACCCATCTATTTGCTGTCTACAAGAAACTCATTTTAGACATAAGGACACCTACAGCCTGAAAACAAAAGGTTGGAGAACCATTTACCATTCAAATGGTGCTCAAAAGAAAGCAGGGGTAGCCATCCTTATATCAGATAAATTAAAGTTTATCCCAAAGACTGCAGTAAGAGATGAAGAGGGACACTATATGATACTTAAAGGGTCTATTCAACAAGAGGACCTAACAATCATGAATATTTATGCCCCCAATGCAGGAGCTGCCAAGTATATCAATCAATTAATAACCAAAGTTAAGGCATACTTAGATAATAATACACTTATACTTGTGACTTGAACACAGCACTTTCTACAATCGACAGATCTTCTAAGCACAACATCTCCAAAGAAACACAAGCTTAAATGATACACTGGACCAGATGGATTTCACAGATATTTACAGAACTTTACATCCAAATGCAACTGAATACACATTCTTCTCAAGTGCACATGGAACTTTCTCCAGAATATACCACATACCGGATCACAAATCAGGCCTTATCCAATAACAAAAGATTGGGATTGTCCCCTGCATATTTTCAGACCATAATGCTTTGAAACTAGAACTAAATCACAAGAAGTTTGGAAGGATTTCAAACACGTGGAGGTTAAGGACCATCCTGCTAAAAGATGAAAGGGTCAACCAGGAAATCAGAGAAGAATTAAAAAGATTCATGGAAACTAATGAGAATGAAGATACAACCATTTAAAATCTTTGGGATACAGCAAAAGCAGTCCTGAGGGGGAAATGCATTGCAATACAAGCATCCATCCAAAAACTGGAAAGAACTCAAATACAAAAGCTAACCTTGCACCTAAAGGAGCTGGAGAAAAAACAGCAAACAGATCCTACATCCAGCAGAAGAGAATTAATACAGATTCCAGCAGAACTCAATGAAATAGAGACCAGAAGAACTGTGGAACAGATCAAAACCAGGAGTTGGTTCTTTGAAAGAATTAATAAGATAGATAAACCTTTAGCCAGCCTTATTAAAAAGAAGAGAGAAAAGACTCAAATTAATAAAATCACAAATGAGAAAGGAGAGATCACCACCAATACCAAGGAAATACAAACAATTTTAAAAACTTATTATGAACAGCTTGTTCATACACCCATAAATTAGGCAATCTAGAAGAAATGGACGCATTTCTGGAAAACCACAAACTACCAAAACTGAAACAGGAAGATATAGAAAACCTGAACAGGCCAATAACCAGGGAGGAAATTGAAGCACTCATCAAAAACCTCCCAAGACACAAAGTCCAGGGCCAGATGGCTTCCCAGGGGAATTCTATCAAACGTTTAAAGAAGAAACCATACCTATTCTACTGAAGCTGTTTGGAAAGATAGAAAGGGACAGAATACTTCCAAACTCATTCTATGAGGCCAGCATCACCTTAATTCCAAAACCAGACAAGGACCCCACCAAAAAGGAGAATTATAGACCAATATCCATGATGAACACAGGTGCAAAAATTCTCAACAAGATACTAGCCAATAGGATCCAACAACACATTAAGAAGATTATTCACCATGATCAAGTGGGATTTATCCCTGGGATGCAAGGCTGGTTCAACACCTGTAAAGCAAACAATGTGACAGATCATATCAACAAGAGAAAGAACAAGAACCATATGATCCTCTCAATAGATGCAGAGAAAGCATTTGACAAAATACAGCATCCATTCCTGATCAAAACTCTTCAGAGTGTAGGGATAGAGGGAACATTCCTCAGCATCTTTTTAAAAGCTATGTATGAAAAGCCCACAGCAAATATCATTCTCAATGGGGAAACACTGGGAGTCTTTCCCCTAAGATCAGGAACACGACAGGGAGGGACGTCCACTCTCACCACTGCTATTCAACATAGTACTAGAAGTGCTCACCTCAGCAATCAGGCAACAAAAAGAAATAAAAGGCATTCAAATTGGCAAAGAAGTCAAACTCTCCCTCTTCGCAGATGACATGATACTGTACATAGAAAATCCAAAAGACCCCCCCCCCCCAAGATTGCTAGAACTCACACAGTCATTCGGCAGTGTGCCAGGATACAAAATCAATGCCCAGGAATCAATGGCATTTCTGTACACTAACAATGAGACTGAAGAAAGAGAAATTAAGGAGTCAATCCCATTTACAATGGCACCCAAAAGCATAAGATACCTAGGAATAAACCTTACCAAAGAGGTAAAGGATCTATACCCTAAAAACTACAGAACACTTCTGAAAGAAATGGAGGAAGACACAAAGAGATGGAAAATATTTCATGCTCATGGATTGGAAAAATATTGTGAAAACATCAATGCTACCCAGGGCAATGTACACATTTAATGCAATCCCTATCAAAATACAAAATACAAAATCTGGACTTTCTTCAGAGAGTTGAAACAAATCATCATAAGATTTGTGTGGAATCAGAAAAGACCCCAAATAGCCAGGGGAATATTAAAAAAGAAAACCATAGCTGGGGGCATGCCAGATTTGAGATTGTACTACAAAGCTGTGGTCATCAATACAGTGTGGTACTGGCACAAAAACAGACACATAGATCAATGGAACAGAAGAGAGAACCCAGAAGTGGACCCTCAACTTTATGGTCAACCAATATTTGACAAAGCAGGAAAGACCACTGGAAAAAGGTCAGTCTCTTCAATAAATGGTGCTGGGTAAATTGGACATCCACATACAGAAGAATGAAACTAGACCATTCTCTTACACCATACACAAAGATAAACTCAAAAGGGATGAAAGATCTAAATGTGAGACAAGATTCCATCAAAATCATAGAGAAGAACACAGGCAACACCCTTTTTGAACTTGGCCACAGCAACTTCTTGCAAGATACATCCATGAAGGCAAGATAAACAAAAGCAACAATGAATTATTGGGACTTAATCAAGATAAAAAGCTTCTGCACAGCAAAAGAAACAGTCCACAAAACTAAAAGACAACCTATAGAATGGGAGAAGATATTTGCAAATGACCTATCAGATAAAGGGCTAGTATCCAAGATCTATAAAGAACTTATTAAACTCAACAGCAAAGAAACAAACAATCCAATCATGAAATGGGCAAAAGACATGAACGGAAATCTCACAGAGGAAGACATAGACATGGCCAACAACCACATGAGAAAATGCTCCGCATCACTTGCTATCAGGGAAATACAAATCAAAACCACAATGAAATACCACCTCACACCAGGGAGAATGGGGAAAAATAACAAGACAGGAAACAACAAATGTTGGAGAAGATGTGGAGAAAGGGGAACCCTCTTGCACTGTTGGTGGGAATGTGAACTGGTACAGCCACTCAGGAAAACTGTGTGGAGGTTCCTCAAAGAGTTAAAAATAGATCTGCCCTATGACCCAGCAATTGCACTGCTGGGGATTTACCCCAAAGATACAGATGCAGTGAAACGCCAGAACACCTGCACCCTGATGTTTATAGCAGCAATGTCCACAATAGCCAAACTATGGAAGGAGCCTCGGTGTCCATCAAAAGATGAGTGGATAAAGAAGATGTGGTATATGTATACAATGGAATATTACTCAGCCATTAGAAATGAAAAATACCCACCATTTGCTTCGATGTGGATGGACCTGGAGATGGAGAGTATTATGCTGAGTGACATAAGTCAATCAGAAAAGGACAAACATTATATGGTCTCATTCATTGGGGAATATAAAAATTAGTGAAAGGGAATAAAGGGAAAGGAGAGAAAATGAGTGAAAATATCAGTGAGGGTGACAAAACATGAGAGACATCTAACTCTGGGAAATGAACAATGGGTAGTGGAAGGGAAGGTAGGCGGGGGGTTGGGGTGACTGGGTGATGGGCACTGAGGGCGGCACTTGACAGGATGAGCACTGGCTGTTATGCTATATGTTGGCAAATTGGACTCCAATAAAAAAAATTTTTTAAATAATGAAATAAAAAATAATAATTATAAATAAATAAATAAATAAATAAATAAATAAATAAATAAATAAATAATAAAGTACTGGAAAAAAAGCTATCAACACAGACCTCTGAAGTCAGCAAAAATATCTTTCAAAAATGAAGGAGAAATAAACTTTCACAGAATGCACAATCACAATCTGAAAGAATTTATCACCAACAGATCTGCACCATAAGCAGAAGGAAATGATACCAGATGGAAACCTAGACAAAAGAATGAAGAGCACTGGAAAGGATAATTACATGGGTAAAAGATTTTTGTATCATTATTTACGTATCTTTAAAAGATAATTGGATGCTTAGGGGAAAATAATAATAATATGGGAGTCATAATATCTGAATAAGCAAATTATATAACAATTATAGCACAATGGCCAAGAGGCAGGAATGGGAGTATTCTGTTATAATGTTCTTATGCCCCGTGTAAAATGATATAGTATTACCTGAAGGTAAGCTAAGATTAAGTTAAAGATGGATAAAGACATAATACTTAAACTATAAAAATAACACAACAAAGAATTACAAGTAATAAGCCAACAAAGTAAATAAAATAGAATTGTAAAACATGCTCAATCCAAAAGAAGTCATAAAAAGAAAGGGAAAAAGGAATAACAAAACAGATGGGTCAAATTTAGAAAATGGCAAGATGATAAATTTAAATCCAACCATATCAATAATTACATTAATTTAAATATTCTGTGGTAGGCAGAATCTCAAAGAGCCTCCCAAGATTCCTGACTCCTATTATGCACAACTTACATAATTCCCTCTCCTTGATTATGAGTAAGTTCTTTTAAAAGAACATCAGAGGGGCACCTGGGTGGCTCAGTCAGTTAAGTGTCTGCCTTCAGCTCAGGTCATGGTTTCAGGGCCCTGGGATCAGACTCCCTGCTCAGCGGAGATTCTGTTCTCCTTCTCCCTCTGACCCCTCCACCCCTCCTTGCTTGTGCTCTCTGCTCTCTATTGTGCTCTCAGTCTCTCAAATAAACAAATGTTTTTTAAAATATATCAGAAACAGAAAAAGTCAGAAAGACTCAAAGCTATAGCAGATGTCCTCCTTTTGATCTTGAAGAAGCAAAGTGCCATGTTGAGAAAGGGCCAAATGGCAAGGCCCTGAGAATGGCCCCAAGGAGCTGAGAGTGGCCCCTGATCAGAAGCAAGAAAAAGAAAACTCCATTCATACAACTGATAGGAATTGAGTTATACCAACAACTTGAGGGAGCTTGGAAGTGGACCTTTTCATAATCAAGTCTTCAGATGAGGATGCAGCCAACTGGCACCTTCATGTCAGCCTTATAAAGCCCTGAACAGAGAACCCAGGTAGGATGCACCAGACCAGTAATTCATGTAAACTATGAGTTATAAATTTATGTTGTTTTAAACAGCTGTTTGTAGTAATTTCTCACTCAGCAAACCAATATGTTATAAAAACACTAATTAAAAGGCACAGACTGTCAGAATAAAGGGGGAAAAGCCCTATTCAATTACATGCCACTTACAACAAACCTATTTTAAACATGGTTACAAGTTGAAAGAATATAAAATGACATACTATACTAGTATCAATCAAAATAAAGCGAGAATAAGTATATTAATATAAAACTAGATTTCAAAAAATATTACAAGTGTTAAAAAGGGTCATTTGAAAATAATAAATAAGCCAATCCATCAAAAGGACATAGCAATTCTAAAAGCTTATGCACATAACAAAGCTTCAAAATATATGAAACACTGATTGCACTTCAAAGAGAAATTTGCAAATCCATAATTTTAAGTGGAAATTTCAATACCCCTCTCTCAATATCTGATAGACAAGAACAGAAAATTATTATAGAGAAGGTTTAAACAACATTATCTAACATTTCCTAATTGCTATTTGTAGAACATTCCATCCAAAAGCAAAATAATACACACTCTTATAAAAAGATTCAAGTCACACAAATATAATCTGACAAAAATGAATTAAATTATAAATCAATAATAAAAAGTTATCAGGAATAACCTCAAATATGAGTGCCTAATATGAGGAACAGGAAGGAAGAGCAGAGAGAGGGATTGCAAAGGGACGGGAGGAAAATTTTAGGGAGTATGAATATGTTTATTATCTTGATTGTAATGCTATCTTGATTGTGACACTATTACATATGTCATAACCCAGCGTACTTTAAATATACACAGTGTTATAGGTTATGGTTTGAACTGTATACCCAAAATTTCATACATTGAAGTCCTAACCCCTAATATCTCTGAATGTGATCATATTTGGGAAACAGGAGAATTGCAGATATAATTAGTTAAGATGTCATTCTGGAGTAGGGTAGCCCCCTCAACCAATATGAATGGTATACTTATAAAAAGGGGAGTTCTGGACACAGACACATGGACAAGGAGAATGTTATATGAAAATTGCAGTTATGCTGCCACAAGGCAAAGAACTATCAGAAATTAGGATATAGACATGGAACAGATCCTTTCCCAGCACCTTCAGAGTGGGGCCTACTAAGATCTTATCTCAGACTTCTAGCCTCTAGAACAGTGAGACAATAAGTTTCTGTTAAGACAGTTTGTAGTACTTTATTATGGCAGCCATAGGAAACTAAATCATGCAGTTTACTGTATGTCAACTATTCCTCAACAAGGCTGTATTTAAAATCCAGTATGTAGAAGTGACCCGTGCCCACTTCTCTGGCTTCATGTCATATCAGTCTCTCACTCTATCCTTTACTTACAATGTTCCTTTAAACATTCTAACCTTGTTCTTGCAACAGGACTTTTTCATTTGCTATTGTTTCTTATGAAGAGCTCTTTCACCAGTTCTCCAGATGGCTTCCTCATCATCTCAGCTTAAAAAATACTTCCTCAGAAAAGCCTTCCTTCACCACCAAATCACTCTGTCACTTTTTAAAAATATTTTATTTAATTTTTGAGAAAGAGGGAGAGAGAGAGAAAGCGCTCACAGAAGCACTGGGAGGGGGTGGGGAAAGGGAGCAAGGATTCCCTGCTGAGTGGGGAGCCTGTCACAGGGCTCAATCCTAGGACCAGATCTGGATTCAGACACTCAACCAACTGAACCAGGCAGGTGTGCTGACCCTGTTATTTTCTAATCCCTTATCTCATACTTTCTTCATAGCACTTAAAACTTTGATATTATTTGTTTACATGTTTATTCTGTTTCTGCCCTTCCAACTAGGATGTAAACATCTTAATTGGAAATTATCTGCCTTGATCATCACTGTATCTTTAGAATTCAAACCAGACTATTACATATACTAGATGTTCAATAAACATTCATTGAATGCATAAACAACTGGAAATAGATATGCTTTTCCTAGAGCTTATAATTAGAAACATAGAGATGTTATTACAACTGCTCTGATGTTCTGGATTTTTTTCTGCATTTTTTTTCTTTTTTAAGTAGGTTCCATGCTCAACAAGAGGCTTTAACTCACCACCCTGAGATCAAGAGTCACATGCTCTACCAACTGAGCCAGCTATGCACCCTAACTGCTCTGATGTTCTATAGATAGTTACAGGCAAAGGCAGGCTAAAACTCAAGTTTCCTGATGTCCTTATATTGCATTAAGTTTTTAACTCATTTTCAAAGGAAAAAAAAAGCCACCTACAGTCTTCAGTTGGAATTGGAATATGAATCAGATTTACTAGTATTTTCCCCTTGTCAAAGAGAGGGTAATTTTCTAGCTTGCTCTACTTACATAAAATTCTAAAAACCCTGTGCAACAGTTCTTTTTTAAAAAAAAAAAATCAGTTCATCTATCTGAATTCTGAGCTATCAGTAAGGGTCACATTAGAATAGCCTGCCATTTGAAACAAAATCTGAGTTTTATTAAACTCTTTTTAATGCTTTTTTTCTTAAACAACACAGATAATGATAGCAAGTAGAGTAGGGCCTAATGTGCATATTGGTCATTTATTATCCTAAAGCTCCTAAGTGGAGGGACAAAACTGATTTAGTAATATGTATAAAAATTATGTCATTTTGCTTCTCTCTTCTGGGAACATGCTAAAGCCCATAAAATGCCAGACTTCTATGAATTTACACAAGCTTTTTCCATCCATTTCAAAACATTTTTTTAAATTAAGGTTATATATAAATGTTAATAGGAATTGCTAGCATCTTCAGTAATAAAATTCATAGTGTTATAAAGTCAGATCAGTATCAAGTTTTCTTTCCTGTTTATAAAAAATTATTTCTTGATCCCTTAGTGTAATATCATTCACTCTATTTTTGTTACTTTATAAAAACTCTTGGTAATTAGATATTATTTCTCTGGTTGAATAATATAAGCAGTATTAACTGTACTCATAATAACATGTGTAGCCACTTCCTAGCAGCTAATCAACAATATTAATATTAATTTTTCATTACTAATCTCACAAAAAATTATTTCAACTTTTCTCATCTTTGTTTAGTACACCTTTTATTTTAAAAGAAGTTCACAGTATTTTATATGCAAAAATCAAAAGGTTGTTTGCAAATTAATCTGTGGTAGCCAAAAAACAATAGTGTGATTAACTTCTTTCACTACAGGCATATATAAAACAATTGAAGTGAGAGAAGCTAGACACAAAAGATCACATATAGTGCAATTCCATTTATGTGAAATAATACAGAATAGGTAAATCCAGAAAGACAGAAAGCACACTAGTAGTCACCAGGAGCTGCAGGAGTAGGAATAGGGAATAACAGCAAATAGGTAAAGCAAATGGGTATCCTATTGGGATTATAAAAACAATTTGGCACTAGATAAAGGTAGTGCTTGCATAACATTGTGAATGTATTAAATGCCACGGAACTATTCACATTAAAATGTTTAATTTTATTATCTAATTTTCACCTAACTTAAAAAAAAAAGACAATTGACAGCTTGAAGCAAAAGTAGCAAGGTATTGTGTGATTTATAACATATGCTATAAAAAAGTAAATTATATGTCAAGAACAGAACAAAGGACAGGAATGGAAAATGAAAATATATTTCTGTAAGGGTCTTATATAAAACATATGAAGTGGTATAATATTATTTGAATGTAAGTTATGATAAGTTATATCTTAGAGCAATCACTAAAAATAAAAGTATAGCTAAAATGCCAAGAGTGTTTAAAGAATGAGAAGACAGACTGGGAGAAAATACTGGCAAAAGAAGGATGCTTGGGTGGCTTAGCGGTTGAGTGTCTGCCTTTGGCCCAGGGCGTGATCCTGGAGTTCCGGGATCAAGTCCCACACTGGGCTCCCTGCATGGAGCCTGCTTCTCCCTCTGCCTCTGTCTCTGCTTCTCTCTCTCTTTGTGTCTCTCATGAATAAACAAATAAAATCTATATATAGGCAAAAGACACATCAAGTAAAGACTGCTATCTGAAATATACAAAGAATTCTTAAAACTCAATAGTAAGAAAACAATCTAATTTTTAAAATGGACAAAACACCTGAACAGACACTGCAACCAAGAAGACACGCAGAAGGCAAATAAGCATATGAAAACATGCTTCATTCACATATGTCATCAGGGAAATGCAAATTAAAACAGATACCACTACTCATCTATTAGAATGGTCAAAACCCAAAACAATGACATTACCAAAAGATTTTGGAGCAACAGGAACATTCACCCAACTAGGTAACTAGTATCAAATCATACTAAATACCTCCAGAAATCAACCTGAAGACTAATAGAACAAATGGCATAACTAAAGGGAGAGAAGAGGCCATGAGGAAGGTAGGAAGTGTAAAGATGCAGTATGAAAGGAAAATTGATCATAGGTGCTGCAAATGGGAGGTAACTGTGGTCATGGAGAAGGGGGAGAGAGAGAGAGAGAGAGAGAGAGAAAGAGAGAGAGAGAGAGAGGGAGGGAGAGAGAGAACACAAGGAAACTCACAAGGAGAACATTTCCCCAAAACTAGTGGCTGGGAAAATTAGAGGAGTTGACTTTTGTGAGTTCTTGCAACCAGCAGAGTTTAGACTGGTGTTTTAAAGGTTACGGGGCTTGACAGCAATAGAGCCCTGAGGGTACTCCCCAGCTCCTAGAGAGAAGGCAGACAAAAAACCTGGGGGCAGACCATGTAGAAACAGGGATCTGAAGAATACCTGGAGCACGCAGAGGGGAGATTATTCACTCTTCTTGGAGCACATCCCTGATAAGTTCACACAGATGCCTCTCTGAAGACAAAGGAGCTGGCTGGCACCATTTCCCTCCCCTGCCCCTCAGCATAAATGCAGAGCCACCTGTGGGAAGCAGCTCAGCCTCAACACTGACTACCTAACCTGCTTACACCAAGTCCAATACCCCTGTACTCTGGCACAACTGCCCTTCTCAGTCAAGCCTGTCTCTGCCCCAGCTGAGTGACAAGACACTTCCCCAGAAGATCAGCACAGTCCCCTGACCACACCACATGCCTAAAGCCTGGAGTTTTAAAACTCAGCAGGTTTGGCTGGTATAGGGCCTGGAGGGCACTGTACTGCTCCTGGAGAGAAGGCCTACAAACAACCCAGAGGCAAACAGTGTAGAAACACTGATCTGAAAAATGCCTGGGACAAACCAGTGGGGAGATTATTTGCTCTTCTCAGAGTGCTTCACTAAGAAGCAGTGTGTATGGAGACTCCTCTCCAGAAACAGAGGAACTGGCTGGCATCATTTCCCTTCCTGCACCCCTCAGCACAAATACATAGCAAAGTGTGGTAAACAGCACTGACACTGGCTGTGTACCTGCTTATACCAAGTCCCACATCCCTACACTCTGGCAGTCCTGCCCTTCTCAGTCAAGTTTGCCTCAGTCCCAGTGTGGTGGCCCCTTCCCCAGAAGGTCAATAGAACCCCTGCCCATACCACATCTCCCAACCAGAGAGTTCTGCAATGCTTCAGTTCTAGTGGAAGTAGTATCAAGTACCATTTAACAAGCAGACCAGAGCACACCAAGGTAAAACTCACCACATTCTGGCCAAGGACCAAACACTGCCCACCTCAAGCAAGGAGAGCCTGGGCAGCCAACCGGCCTGAAGGATAGTCGAAACACAATAGCAGAGTGCATGCAACACATACCAGAGATACTCTCAGAAGCACCAAGCCCTGGACTCTATATGACCTCTTCATAAAGCAATTCTTCTCAGGAGCAGAAAACATAATGGGCTTTTCTAACACAGAGAAGACGACAGAAATTTAGACAAAATGCCAAGATGGAGAAGTTCATCCAACATGAAAGAACAAGATAAGGCCTTGGCCAGTGATCTAAGCAAAACAGATATAAATAACATGACTCGTGAGAATTTAAAGCAACATTCATAAGAATACTCAGCAGGCTCAAGAAAAAAAAATGGAAGACCTTCATTACAGAGTTAGTACAAGAGCTAAAAAAAAGTCAGAAATGAAAAATATAATAACTTAGATTTAAAACAGACTTGATGCAATAAACACAAGGATGGAAGAAGCAAAGGAACAAATGAGTGATATAAAAGATTAAAAACGGAAAATTAAAAAATTAAAATTAAAAAATGGAAAATGAAGCTGAACAAACGAGAAAAAGAAACTATGGAACACAAGAACAAATATAGGGAACGCAGTGAGTCCATCAAACATAATAACATCAGTATTATCGGAGGAGAAGAGGGAGAAAGAGGAGAGGAGGAGGAGGAGGAAGAGGAGGAGGAGGAGAAGGAAGGAGAAAAAGGAACAGAAAATAATAGCTGGAAACTTCCCTAATCTGGGGAAGAAAACAGCATCCAGATCCAGGAGGCACATAGAACTCCCAGCAATATCAACAAAAACAGACCAACCCCAAGACATATTATAATTAAATTTGCAAAATAGAGCAATAAAGAAAACAATCTTAAAGCAGCAAGACAAAAGAAGTCCCTAACTTACAAGGGAAGACCCATAGGCTAGCTGCAGATCTCTCCAAAGATATATGGCAAACCAGGAGGGACTGGCATGATATATTCAATATGCTGAATGGGAAAAAAATCTGCAGCCAAGATTACTCTATCCAGTAAGGCTATCATTCAGAATAGAAGGACATAAAGAGTTTCCCAGACAAACAAAAAATATGGGAATTCATGACCACGAAACACCTTGCCAAAAATATTAAGGGGGGTCTCTGCGTGGAAAGGAGATAACAAAAGTGACAGTATAAAGGTAGGAAACACAAAAGGAATAAAAAAATATTCTGTAAAAAAAATCAGCCATGGCATTCACAAAATAAAAGAATGTAAAATACGACAACGCATACATAAAACGTGGGGATAAGTAAGGAACGGGTTCCAACTTAAACAATCAACTTAATATAGACTGCTATATGCAGAAGAGGTTATATACAAACCTAATGGCAACCACCTATCAAAAACCACTAATAGGGACAACAGAGTGGCTCAGTGGTTGAATGTCTGTCTTTGGCTCAAGGCGTGAATCCAGAGTTCTGGGATCAAGTCCCGCCCGCATTGGGCCCCCACAGGGAGCCTGCTTCTCCCTCTGCCACACATGTGTCTCTGCCTCTGTATGTCTCTCATGAATAAATAAATAAAATCTTTTTTAAAATCTCACTAATAAATGTGAAATAATAAAGAGAAAGAAAGCCAAATATATCACTAAAGAAAATCAGCAATGAAAGAAAGAAAGGATCAGAGAAAATCTCACAACCACAAAACAATAAAATGACAATACATAACTATCAATAATTACTCTGCATGTAAATGGAATAAATGCTCCATCAAAAGACACAGAGTGAAGAATAGATAAAAAAAACAAGTACCGGGATCCCTGGGTGGCGCCGCGGTTTGGCGCCTGCCTTTGGCCCAGGGCGCAATCCTGGAGACCCGGGATCAAGTCCCACGTCGGGCTCCCGGTGCATGGAGCCTGCTTCTCCCTCTGCCTGTGTCTCTGCCTCTCTCTCTCTCTCTCTCTCTCTCTGTGACTATCATAAATAAATAAATAAAAATTTAAAAAAATAAATGGAACAATCCAACAGGAAGGATCTAGCAATTGTAAATATTTATGCACACAATGTAAGAGCACCCAAGTATACAAAACAGTTAATAGAAAATTGAAAGGAACTAATCAAAAATAATACAATAATAGTAGGGGACTTTAACATCCCAATTACATCAATGGGCAGGTCATCTAAACAGAAAATCAACAAGGAAACAATGGCTTTGAGAGACACACTGGACCAGATGGACTTAACAGAGTCAGAGAATGTTTTATCCTAAAACAGCAGAATACACATTCTGTAAGTGCACACAGAATATTCTCCAGAATAAATCACATATTAGCCCACGACAAAGCCTCCAGAAATTCAAAAATCAAAGTCACACCATGCATCTTTCTAACCACGATGCTTTGAAACTAGAAGTCAACCACAAGAAAAAGAATTGGAAAGGCCACAAATACATGGAGGTTAAAAAACATGCAACTAAACAATGAAAGGATCAATTGGGAAATAAGAGAAGAAATTAAAAAGTACAAGGAAACAAATGAAAAAGAAAACACAATCATTCAAAATCTCTGGGATGCAAAAAATGGTTCTAAGAGGGAAGTTTATAGCAATACCGGCCTACTTCAAGCAGCAAGAAAAATCTCAAATAAATGAACCAACCTTACCCCCAAAGAAGCTAGAAAAAGAACAAACAAAACCTAAAACCAGTAAAGGAAGGAAATAATAAAAATTAGAGCACAAAAAAGTACATCCATTCACGATAAAAATCCTTGACAAAGTCGACTTAAAGGAAACATACCTAAACATAGTAAAGGCCATATATGAAAAACCCACAGCTAACATTATCCTCAATGGGGAAAAAATTGAGAGCTTTCCCCCTAAAGTAAGGAACAAGACAAGGATCCACTCTCATCACTTTTATTCAACATAGTACTGAAGTCCTAACCACAGCAATCAGACAACGAAAAGAAATAAAAGGCATTCAAATCAGTAATGAAGAAAGAAATAAAATTCTATTTGCAGATGACATGATACTGTTTATAGAAAACCCTAAAGATTCCACCAAAAAAACTACTACAACTCATAAATGAATTCAGTAGAGTCACAGGATACAAATCAATGTACAGAAAGCAGTTGCATTTCTACACACTAATGAAGCAGCAGAAAACAAACCCATTTTTAATTGAACCAGAAATAAAAGATACCCAGGAATAAACCTAACCAAAGAGGTGAAAGACTTGTACTCTGAAAACTAAAAAACATGGATGAAAGAAATAGAAAGAAAGAAAAAGAAAGAAAGAAAGAAAGAAAATGAAAATGAAAAAAAAAAGAAATTGAAGACCACACAAGGAAATGGAAATACTTCCATTCTTATCGATTGGAAGAACAAATAGTGTTAACATGTCAATACTATACAAAGCAATATACATATTTAATGCAATTTCTACCAAAATACCAACAGCGTTTTTCACAGAACTAAAACTAACAATCCCAAAATTTGTATGGAACCACAAAAGACCTCGAATAACTAAAGCATTCTTGAAAAAGAAAAGCAAGTTGAAGGCATCACAATTCTGGACTTCAAGTTATATCACAGAGCTGAAATATGCACCTAGAACAGAAATATGCAAAGAGAAACTGGACCACTTTCTTACACCAAGGAATTAAAGACCTCAATGTGAGACCTGTAAGCATAGAAGAAAGCATGGGCAGTAACTTCTTTGACATTGGCCCTTGCAACTTTTTTTCTAGTTAGGTCTCCTGAAGCAAGCAAAAATAAACTATTGGGACTTAATCAAACTAAAAAGCTTCTGCACAGCCAAGGAAACAATCAACAAAACTAAAGGTAGCCTACAGAATGGGAGAAGACATCTGCAAATAACATATCTGATAAAGGGTCAATATCCAAAATATATAAAGAACTTATGACTCAACACCCCCCCCAAAAAATCAAATAATCTAATTTAAAAATAGGCAGAAGACATGAACAGACATTTCTCCAAAGATAACATACAGATGGCCAACAGACATGAAAAGATGTTCAACATCACTCATCATCAGGGAAATGCAAATTAAAACTACTATGAGATATTACCTCACACCTGTCAGAATCAACAAGAAACAAATGTTGGCAAAAATGTGGGAAAAAGAACTCTTCTACACTGTTGATGGGAATGTAAACTGGTGCAGCCACTATGGAAAAATACCATATGATTTCACTCGTATGTGGAATTTATGAAATGAATGAACAAAGAGGAAATAAGAGAAAGAAACCAAGAAATAGACTCTTAACTATAGAGAACAAACTGATGGTTACCAGATGGGAGATGGGTGGGACAGGTTAAATAGGTGATAAGGATTATGGAGTGCACTTGTTATGATGAGCACCCAGTGATGTAAGGAATTGCTGAATCACTATTTTACACCTAAAACTAATAAAACAATGTATGTTAAATAAAGTTAGTCTTTTGAAAGAAAAAGATATATACATAAAAAAAGTACAAACAATGGACTATTACCCAATCATAGAGATCTTGCCATTTGTGACAACACGGGCAGACCTCGAGGGTATTATGCTAAGTGAATTAAGTTACAGAGGAATAAATATCATTATGATTTCACTTAAATGTTAAAAGAAAAAAAAACAAAACAGAAATAGATTTATAGATACAGAGAAAAATCTGGTGACTACCAGAAGGGAGGGGTGCGGAAATAAGGTAAGGATATTAAAAGGTACAAACTTTCATTTATAACACATAAGACATGGGAATAAAATATAGAGAATACAGAATATAGTTAAATAGTTAAATATATTTAACATATTTAACATATATTTAATATATTTAACAACTTTGTGTGGTGACAGATGGTTGCTAGATTTATCATGGTGATCACTTTGTAATGCATATAAATATTGAATCTCTATTTGATACACCTCAAACTAATATTGAATGTCAACTACACTTTGATTTAAAAATACATATCAGGGTTATCAGAGATTGAGGGAAGGGAGGGATGAATGAGCAGAGCACAGAATTTTTAGGGCAGTGAACATATTTTGTATGATACTGTAATAATAGGTATCTGTCATTATACATTTGTGAAAACCCATAAAATGTATATCAAGAGTTAACTCTTGTGTAAACTATGGGCTTCAGATAATAATGATGTATTGATAATCATTCAACAATTTTAACAAATGTACTAGTCTGGAACAAGATTATTGATAGAGAGGAAGACTACGCATGTGTGGGAAGCATGTGTATATAGGAAATTTTCATACTTTGAATTTTGCTGTGCACTTAAAATTACTCTAAAAAATAAAATCTATTAATTTTTTAAAAAATCAATGAAGATAAAATGAAATGACAATAAAAACCAATTAAAAATAGAAACAAAAAGAATAAACAAATAAAACAAATAGTAAATAGCACAGCTTAAACCCAACATCAATAATTAAGTGTAAATGGTTTAAACATTCAAAATTACAACGCAAGATTCTCAGATTAGATGAAACAATCAAGTATTCCATATACAAGTAACACCTTACCTATAGAGATACACATAGGTTGAAAATAAAAGGCTGGAGAAAAATACACTATGCAACTGTAACCTCCAAGTTAACTTGGGAGAAGCAGGTGTGTGGTAATAATGACTGCAGGCACCAGTCTGGTAATATGGGTTCTGCTGACATTTCAGGTATTCCCAGGACAGGAAAGAGGCTTCTGAGGTTGGAGTAGTGTCCACTGGCCAATATGGACTAGGAAACTTCTAGAGTATAGGTCTTCCTTTTTCACTGTCCCTGTTGAATTTTCACCTTCATATGGTGAGTCAAATCCATTAAAAGCCCACCCGTCTTGGGCATTCATAAGACTGGTTTTATTAATTAAAATGAGAGCTAACCATGATTAGCACTTGCTTTGTGCTAGACACTTTTCAAAATGTCTATTAGCTCATTTTTGCTAGTTATAAGTATCATTTTATAGACCTAAAAGCACAGCTACACAGAGGTTATTATTCACAACATGAACTGAATGGCAATGCTAGGGTTCCAAATTCAGTCAGGCCCCAAAAAACAAACTGTGTGTGTGTGTGTGTGTGTGTGTGTACTGACACATATAACATGCAGCCTGGCCTGAAGAATTCATTTTGACTTAAGTAAACATGATAATCTAATAAACTATAATTGTGATTCAGCTGATAAACAGATATACAAAAATCTCAGATATTATTATAAGGGCTAGAAAATTTTTAATGTAATAGTTGTTAATTTAGTATAAGCTGATAAAGGACTGAGCACTATTAAAAATATTGTTAGTGAAAAGAGAAATTCTCTACTTACTGAGACTAGGTCATTTAATGACTATCAATTTACTGGAGAAGTCATTAGAAAAAAATTAATACATTTGCCAAATCATAAATCAGGGAGAGGCTTCTTTTAACAGCCACCTCAAGCAAGTAACACAACAATACTTTTTAAAAATTAAAAAATAATTTGGAAATTATTAGAATAATTAGACAATTTATATTATAGTTTATATCTCTTGGTTAGCACTTTTATAAGAGAATAATGTTTACTATGTAAATCCATTTGTGTCACAGAATATATTTTCAACTTTTAATTACATAATGATTTATACATTTAATATACATTTCCATACCAATGATTACATACTTTTACTATCACTCCTAGACATCTATTAAAAATTTTAATATACATTTCTGTAGGCCCATCAATTCCAAGGTTAATAATTTACAGAAATAAAAACACTAATATTAGCATTGTTCACAGTGCAGAAAAAATGGAAACAAAGAGAATGCACATTATAAGAGTTAAGATAGAGTAGGTTATGCCAACAATCATAGACAACTCCAAACTCTCAGGGGCTTAACACTGCAAAGTCTTCTTATTCATACTACCTGACCATGGTAAGTTAATGGGTAAATTTTATTCTATGTAGTTTTCATTCATAGATATAGTATGACAGGAATTTCATCAACTGTAATGTCACAAATTGCTACAGCAGGAGAAGAGTGTGATAGGTCTCACACTACTAATCAAATACTCTGGCACAGAAATAATTAATGCACAACAGTTCTACCTAACTTCATTGGCCAGAACTTATCATATAGGCTCGCCATGATGGGAATGGAAATACAATCTTTTCACGTGCCCAGAAGAGAAGAAAAGAACTAGGTATAGGTGATCATAAGAATCTCTACCACATTTTATTTAATAAATAGCTGAATTATGGTTCATCCATGAAATATTACTACAACCATTTAAAAGAATGCATTGGAAATATATCGTTAGAGAGATTTTCATGCGAGACTGAGAAATGTTAGATTCTGAAAAGTATATCTCATTTTTGTAAATTAACCATGACTAGAGAATCTTGTGTGCATACGTGCATGCATATGTAAAAAAAATGCAATTAAATATTTATTATTTTCATCCGCTATTGAGAAAAAGAAGAAAGGATTTTTTTCCCCTAGGAGAGAGGGATTTGGCCTAGGGGGGGACCCTGATGTGTGTAGAGAGGGGAAGAAAGAGGGTGAGGATAAAAGCAAAAGGGAAAAAAAGAGGGTACTAAGATTTTATATGATTATATTTATGTACTGATATAAATTATGTGTATGCATATAGAAATCAAGTCATTTTTCAAATCTTTTCTTTTTGATTGCTTTCATAGGCCTCAAATTACTGATCTGTTGAAATTGAATCTTTTCAGTTCCCTTCAGTACTAAACCCTATGATTTCATAACTTAATGTTAAGGCTTATCTGTCTCCTGTTTATTTCCTATTTCTAACCCAGAGCTGACCTGCCACTGATTAAGGTTCTGGATGTACTTCTATAGCCTGTGGACTATTAATTATACTGAATTCAGGTTGCCTGAATTATAAATAATTTATTTCTAACCTTTATTATCAACCAAAGCAGGTTGTTCTTTGACATCATGAATTTACATTTACATGAAGCGGGAGACATTTTATTATCACTAACGTGACAAAATTATGGGTATATTTCTTAGGCTAGGTATTAGATATAATCTAAAAGTCTGGAACTTAAATTTTTAGTCTAAAATTTTCCCATCTACCACCTGGTCTCTTCCAATTGCTGCAATAGCTTCACCCTGTTCCAATTTACCTTTAATGAGCTTTCTAAAGATTGCTATTTCTTCTGTCTTAATTTTCTCATCCTTCTTATACATCAATAACATTTTTTTTAAGAGAGAGGGTGAGCAAACATGCAAGCGGATGGGGAGGAGGAGACGGAGAGAGAGAATCTCAAGCAGGCTCCATGCTCAGGGCAGAGCCTGCCACAGGGCTCAATTTCATGATCCTGAGCTCATGACTGGAGCAGAAAACAAGAGTCGGTTGCCCAATCAACTAAGCCACCCAGGTGCTTATTCTTATTCATGTCCAAAACTCATCTCTTCTAGAAGGCCTTCTTGGAAACCAAGACATGAGATTATCTTTCAGGTCTCTGTATCTCTTACATTTACATACTCCTGAACTACTTACATTGTAAGTGATTCATTTGTTTACACATTTATATTTGCTACTGGACATCAAGTCATTGAGAGCAGAGATTGTATATCATATAGATAATCCTAAATCCAAATATTTATGCTTTCAGGTATTGCCACTCAGAAGAATTTGACACAGAATATCCCCTTCTTGAATCACTTTATTCTTTAAGTTTCCATGATCCCCTTATATTTCACGTCTCTCCTCCTTAGTCTTTGCAGCAACTCCTTTATTATTTTACTTTTAAATGTTCCAGTATCACAAGGCTCAGTATCAACTCTTTTCTATAACTACACACTCCTATCCATAAAAAGAGTGCATTCAGTACTATGCTTTATTTTAATTTTATTTAAATTCAGTTAATTAACATATAATGTATTATTGGTTTCAGAGGTAGAGGTCAGTGATTCATCAGTCTTATATAATACCCAGCGCCCATTACATCACATGCCCTCCTTAATGTTCATCACCAGATTAGTTATCCCCTGGCAAGAGCGGTGCAATTCTCCCTTGGGCAGACCCTGAGAATCAACACAACAGGTCCCTTTTCCAGAAGATCAGCAAGAACAGTCCTATGCTTTAGATGGCATATATATGCCAATGATTACTAAATAATGACCCTTCTGGAGAACTCCAGATTCATTTGTTCAAAGACCCATTTAACTGCTCCACTTAGATATCTTAAGATATCTCAATTATTACATAGCACCAATATTACATATCTCAAAACAGAACTTTGAGACCCAACTTTGCACCTTCTCTTTTCCTCACATCATCCTTATTTTAGGCCAATATGTCAGCAAATCTTTTTGGTGTTTCCCCTGTTGCAGCAACCTTGGAAGCCAGCTGTTGAATGAGGCAGAACTAAAAGTTGGAGGGAGCCAGGTTTCCTGAATCACTGACGGGAATGCTACTCACTAATTAGGAACATTTATGTTGGACTTTTGAGAAGTGAAAAGTTGACAAATGATCAGCCAGAGAAGCAGCATTACCTTAACACACTAGTCTTGTTTTATTTAAAAACATTTGAAAATATATAGCTAAAATATGAAATATCACATTATCAAGACTAATAATCCTCTTAAAAATCTTGCTAAGGAGACTAATTATCAATTTTCAATGAAGATATCAGAAGCTGGAAGTCCTAAAACCATCTCCAGTTATATTTATTTATTGCCTATTTCCCTCACTAAAACGTAAACTCTAGAAGAACAAGAGGGTTTATTTCTCTGTTTTGTTCACTGTCGTATCGCCAGTATCTAAAACAGTGCTTGACTCTTAGTGGGCACTCAATATTTACTTAATGAGTGTTGAATAAATAACATTAGGAAGCCGTACTGGTATAGCCTTTTTTTGCTACAGCTAAAAGCCATGTGTCAATTTTATAAATAGATAAAGCTGCTTAAGAACTGTGAAGCCTCGGGATCCCTGGGCAGCTCATGGGATCCCTGGGTGGCTCAGTGGTTTAGCGCCTGCCTTTGGCCCAGGGCGCAATTTTGGAGTCCCAGGATTGAGTCCCATGTCGGGCTCCCAGCATGGAGCCTGCTTCTCCCTCCTCCTGTGTCTCTGCCTCTCTCTCTCTCTCATAAATAAATAAATAAATAAATAAATAAATAAATAAATAAATAAATAAATAAATCTTAAAAAAAAAGAACTGTGAAGCCTCATTAAAATGACCTTAAGATTTTAAAAATAAATATCAAATTATGATCAGATTCAGATGACTTTACAGAATCAATGAAAAGCATTTATTTGCATCCAAAATATTTTAATAGTAAAGAATAAAGAGTAAATCTCAATATGCTCCTAGCATTCAATGGATAACTTCACAAATTTGAAAACTTAGCTAAAACAGTTTCCATGAATAGAAGAAAAGATAAAAAACAAAACAATCATCTTATTACCTAAGTAGAATTACAAGTTTTCGGGTAACATGTGGTAATTTACGCCAAAACATAAAAATCATAAGGAACAAATTATGCAAATATAAAAAAGTCTCAATGTCAGAAAATGGTTCTTCAGAAAATAAAAAAATTTTAATTAACTATAAATTTGATGTTATTAGGTTCCTTAATCACACTGATTTTCTGAAATTAAACAAATAGCTTTTCTGCATCCTTTAGTTTTTTTTTCCTATCCATTTTAGCAATTACAGCCCAACGATCTTCCCGCATTTTCCTCATCGCTCCAAACTTCAGCGTAGATCCAGGGGTTGTTAGAGATGAAGGGGTCTTGAATACAAAATCAAATCAAATCAAATCAAAATATGTCTAATTTAAAAGATAAAGTCCAGCTTTTGAAATTTTCTTTCTGAAGTAAAAATTAAAAACTACCTTTAAAAAGCCCTACCTTTTTTGGTGTCCTGACACAAAGATGAGAAGTTGTTGGATAATTATTATTCTTGTATAATTTTTTCAATGTCTCTTCTTCTGAAACCATGCTCTTAAAGAAAAATACAAAAGAATAATTTGGAGTCTGTCATCACTAATATTAAAATTTTGCCTACATATCACAGAGAGGAGGAGAAAGATGAGAAAGGGAAGGGGGAAAGAAAGGAGGTGAGAAAAGGGAGGAGAGAGGAAAAAGAAGAGAGAAAAAAGAAGAAAAATTGAAGACAATGACAAAATAAATACTCGACATGCCAAACAAGGACATAGATTTAGATTCTATTAACTATATTCCTGAAAGGTCATATGAGATACACGATATCTATGAATAGTACTTTTCTACTGTTTTCTAGTTCAGTTTCAGTCTTTATACTACTACTTTACCATCCCTTTCCCCCTAGCCTACTTACTCAAACTCACACTTTGGCCTTAAAATAAGCAGTTATAAGCTTATAAAAATTATAATGTTATCAACTATCAATTTATGAGTATTATAATTCCCCCCAAATAATAATAGCTAACATTTATTTACTACTTTCTATATTAGGCATTGTTTTAAGCACTTTGCATATTTTAATTAGTTTTAATCCTCAAGATAATTTCATGGAATAAGTATACATTATCACCACTTTGAAGGTGAAGAACTGAGACAAAGAAATGTTAAGTAATTTGCCTAAAATAATACAGCTAGTTAAGAGTGGAGCCAGGATTCAAATCTAGGAAAGCAGGCTCTAGAAATCCATTCTTTTAATGAATATGCTACACAGATTTGGTCTGGTAAGCAATCAGTTCACATTATCTTTTCCTGCTCACTAATGTCACATTTACAGAGGTACATGAATAAAAATATTGAAACAGATTTTCATGAATTCTAAGATTTCAGCAGAATTCAGTACGTCATAAAGAATGCCTTTTGGGACACCTGGGTGGCTCAGTGGTTGAGCGTCTGCCTTTGGCCCAGGGTGTGATTCTACAGTCCCGGGATCAGGTCTCACATCGGGCTCTCTGCATGGAGCCTCTCTCTCTCTCTCTTTCTCTCATGAATAAATAAAATCTTTAAAAAAAATAAATTTAAAAAAACCTAAAGAGCTGCCTTTTCAAATATACTCAGAACCAGTATGTACCAACTGATCTGCTTAGAAAAATTATTTTAAAATCATCTTAAAAGCTATTAAAATTTTACTCAGTGCACAGTAATTTATTATTCGTTAATGACTGCCCATTTAAAAATAACAAATTAACCCAATTTAAAACAAAACTTTATCCTTATAACTCTGTAACATTCATCTTTTCATGTGTTTATTAGCCATTTGTATATCCTCTTTGGAGAAATGTCAATTCATGTCCTTTGCTCATTTTTAAATTGGGTTGTATGTTTTTCATTGCTGAGTTATGAGAGTTCCCTATGTATTCTGGACATTTATCCCTTTTCAGATATATGATATGGAAATATTTCTACCATTCTTGAGCTGGTCTTTCTCCTTTCTTAATAGTGTCCTTTGATTCACAAAAATTCTTAGTTTTGAAGTCAAACTTATCAGTTTTCTCTTTTCTTGTCGGTGCTTTTGGTGTCATACCCATGAGGCCCTTGCTAAATTTGATGTCATGAAAATTTCCCCAATATTTGCTTCTAAGAGTATCATAGTTTTAGCCTTAAGTTTTGGTTTTTGATCCATTTTGAGTCAGTTTTTCTATGTAAAGTAAGAGTCTAACTTTATTCTTTTGCATGTGAATATCCAGTTCTAACACCATTTGTTTAAAAAAACAAAAAACAAAAAAACAAAACAAAACAAAACAAAAACGTCTTTTGCCCCTGCTGAATGGCCTTGGCACTCTTACCAAAATTAATTAACTACATATGTGAGAATTTATTTCTAGGCTACTGTACTCCACTGGTCTATGTATCTGTCCTTAACCTAGTACTAATCTGTTTAAATTACTAGCTTCTGGAAAGTTTCAAAGTCAAGAATCAGGAGTCCTCCAACATTGCCTTTCTTTTTCAAAACTGTTTTAGCAATTTGGGGACCCTTGCAATTCCATATGAATTTTAGTAACAGATTTTCCATTTCTGCCAAAAGGCTGTTGGAATTTTGATAGAGATTGCACTGAATTTGCAGACTGCTTTGGGTAGTATTGATATCTTAACATGCTAAAGACTTAACATCCATAAACAATTTTTTCCTATTTCGTTAGGTCTTCTTTAATTTCCTTCAGCAATGTTTTGTAGTTTTCATTGTATTTCAATGTTTCACCTTCTTGGTTAGATCTGCTCCTAAATATTTGCTTAGATGATACTGTATATGGATTGTTTTCTTAATTTTTTCTTAATTTCCTTTTGGATTAATCACTGCTGATGTATAAAACCATAATCAATGTCATGTGTTCTTATGCCCTTCCACACTGCTAAGTTCAAATGAACTTTTTATTAGCTCTAATAAATAGCCTTCTTGTGATCTTTGTGATTTTCAGTGGATAGGATAGAATCATGGATAGGATAGAATCATGGCATCTGCAAATAGTTTTACCTCATTCCCATTTGTATGCCTGCTTTCTTTTTCCTCCCTCCCCCCCCTTTGTTTTTGTCTAATAGCCTAATAGTTCCTGCTAGAACTTCCACTACAATGTTGACTAGCAGTGGTGAAAGTGGACACCCATGTCACATTTTTTAAAATATTTCTTTATTCATGAGAGACAGAGGAAGAGAGAGAGAGAGAGAGAGAGAGAGAGAGAGAGAGAGGCAGAAGAAGAAGCAGGCTCCATGCAGGGAGCATGATGTGGGACTCAATCCTGGGTCTCCAGGATCATACCCTAGGCTGAAAGCAGCGCTAAACTGCTGAGCCACCCAGGCTGCCCTCCCATGTCACATTCTTAATCTAAGGGGGAAACTTTCAATCTTTCACCATTGAGTATGATGTTAAGTTGTGGGTTTTCCTAAGTACCTTTTATCATGCTGAGGAACTACCCCTCTATTCTTAGCTCTATAATAGTTTCTAAAATGAAAAAATGTTGGATGTTGTCAAATGCCTTTTCTGTACCAAATGAAATGATCATATGTGATTTTTCCCCCTTCATTATATTAATGTGATATATTACACTGATTCTCTTCTATTGAACCAGCCTGGCATTTCTTAGATAAATCACACTTAGATAAAACTCATAGCACTTTCATATGATGTGGAATTTGACTTGCTAATATTTTGTTAGACATTCAGAAAGGATAATAACCTTTAATTTTCTTTCATAGTAATGTCTTTATCTTGCTTTGGTATCAAGGTAGTGTTAGCCTCATAAAATGAGTTATCAAGAGTTCTCTCTTCAAATTTTTGAAGTCTGAGAAGGTTATGTCCTCAAATGTTTTATACAATCCATCAATGAAGCTATCTGGCCCAGGACTTTTCTTTGTTGAGACATTTTTGATTACTAAGTCCAATTCTGCAATTACTATAGTTAGACCTCTTGAGGTTTTCTATTTCTTCTTGAGTCAGTTTAATTCATGTGTTTCAGGGATTTTACCCATTTGTCCATTTCTCCTAGGTTCTAAAATTTGTTGGCATATAGTAAACAAACTATTTTCTTTTTATGTGAGTGATTAGTAATAATATACCCACTTTTCATTTCTAATTCTAGTTATTTACATCTTCTTGTTAGTCTAGCTAAAGATTTGTCCACTATTTAATCTTTTCAAATAAATTTTGGTTTCATTGATTTTTTTCTATTGTTTTCTATTCTCTAATTTATCTCCCCATGAATCTTTATTATTTCCTTCCTCCTGCTCACTTTGAGTTTGCTCCCTTCTCTAGCTCTATAAAGTTTAAGTTATTGATTTGAGATCTTTTTTAATGTAGGAATTTAGAGCTACAAATTTCCTTCTGAGTATTGTTTTTGCTGTAACAAATAAATTTTGGTATATTGTGTTTTCATTTTTATTTATATGAGTCTTAATTTCCTTTGTGATTTCTTATTTGATCTACTGGTTGATTAAAAGTGTGTTAATTTTGGGGCACCTGGGTGGCTCGGTTAGCATCTGACTCTTGATTTCAGCCCAGGTCATGATCTCAGGGTCAAGCCCCATATCAGGTTCTGAACTCAGTGGAGAGTTTGCTTGAGATTCTCTCTCTCCCTCTCCTCCTTTCCTCACACTCTCTCTAAAATAAATAAATATTTAAAAAATAAAAGTGTTAATTTACATGAATTTGTGAATTTTCTAATTTCCTTACTCCATGATTTCTAATTTCAACCCATTATAGTCAGAGAAGATGCTCTGTATGATGTCTTTTAACAATGGAAAAAAGATAGTATCTTCAACAAACAGTGTTAGGAAAACTGGACAGAACATGCAAAAGAATGAAACAGAACCACTTTCTTACACCATACACAAAAATATATTCAGAGACCAAAATGTGAGACAGAAAACCATCAATCCTAGAGGAGAACACAGGGAGAAACCTCTTGACCTCAGTCATAGTGACTTCTTACTAGACATGTCACCAGAGACAAGAGAAACAAAAGTAAAACAAACTATTGGAACTTCATCAAGATAAAAAGCTTCTGCACAGTGAAGGAAACAACAAAACTTTAAGGCAGCCTATGAAATGGGATGAGATACTTTCAAATGACATATCTGATAAAGGGTTAGTATCCACAATCTATAAAAAACTTATACAACATCCAAAAAATAAATAATCCAGTTAAGAAATAGGCAGAAGACATGAATAGACTCTTTTCCAAAGAAGACATCCAGATGCATAACAGACACATGAAAATGTCACTCCTCAGAAGGGAAATACAAATCTAAACCACAAAAGATACCACCACACACCAGTCAGAATGGCTAAAATTAACACAAGAAGTAACAGGTGTTGGTAAGGATGCAGAGAAAGGGGAACCATCTTGCACCATTGGCGAGAATGCATACTGGTGCAGCCACTCTGGAGAACAGTATGGAGGTTCCTCAAAAAGTTAAAAATAGAACTACCCTATGACTCAACAATTACACTACTAGGTATTACCCAAAGGACACAAAAATACAGATTTGAAAGAGTACATGCACCCTGATGTTTACAGCAGCAGTATCAACAATACCCAAACTATGGAGGGAGCCCAAATATCCTTCGACTGATGGATGAATGGATAAAGATATGGTGTATACACACATGCATGCACACACACTGGAATATTACTCAGCCATCAAAAAGAATGAAATCTTGCCATTTGCAATGGCATGGATGGAGCTAGAGTGTATTATGCTAAGTGAAATGTCAGTCAGAGAAAGACAAATACCACATGATCTCACTCATATGTGGAATTTAAGAAAGGAAATAGATGAACATATGGGAAGGGGGAAAAGAAAAAAAGGAGAGAGGGTAACAAACCATAAGATACTCAACAAAAGAGAACTGAGAGTTGATGAAAGAAAGTGAGTGGGGATGGGCTAGATGGGTATTAAAGAAGGCATTTGTTGGGATGAGCACTGGGTGTTGCATTTAAGTGGTTGGATCACTGAATTGCACTGTGTATTAACTAAAGTTTAAATTTAAAATAATCCGTTAAGACTTGTTTTGTGGTCTATATGGTTTCTCCTAAAGAATATCTATTAATAATGTCTTTCTTTGCCTCTTGAACTTTTTGATTTAAAGTCTATTTTGTTGGTCATAGTATAGACATCCCAGATCTTTTATGGTTACTATTTGCATGGAGTATCTTTTTCCAACAGTTCACTTTCAATTAGTGTCTTTGGCTCTGAGTCTCTTTTAGACAGCATTATATGTATTATAGTATATTCTTTAAAATCAATTCAAAATAAAATAAAAATAAATTCTATAAACCTATGTTAATTGGACAATGTAATCTATTTACATTTAAAGTAATTACTGATAGAGATTAACTTCTTATTTGCTTTTTGTTTTCTATATGCCTTATAGGTTTGTTTGTTGTTTCTCATTTTCTCTGTTACTATCTTCTTTTGTGGTTAGGTGATTTTTTTGGTAGTGAAATATTTTTATTCCCTCCATATTTCCTATTCTACAGATTTCTTTGTGTAGTTACTATGGAGATTACATTTAACATCCTAATGTTATTAACAACCTAATTTTAATTTACAGCTTTACTTCAATAGCCTATAATAATTCTGCTTTTATATGACTTCATGGCCCTTTTCTATTATTGATGTCACAAATTACATCTTTATATATTGGGTGCCAAGTAACACAGATTAGCCATTTTAATGTATTACTTTTAAATCCTGTAGAAAATAAAAAGTGAGGTTACAAACCAAATTATAATACTAGCTTTTGTAATTTCCCACATATTTTTTTTCAGAGATCCTCTATTTCTTCATATGGATTTGAGTTACTGGCTAGCATCCTTTCACTTCGACCTGAACAATTCCCTTTAACATTTCTTAAAAAGCGGTTCTAGTGGTAACTCCCTCAGCTTTTGTTGATCTAGCAAGGTCTTATTTTCTCCCCCATTTCTTAAGAACACTTTTAGCATATATCAAATTCTCAGTTGATAATTTCAGTTTTTTTCAGCACCTTGGATATGGAAAACTACCACCTTCTGGCTTCCAAGGTTTCTCAGTGAGAAATCAGCTGATAATTTTATTAAGAGTACCTCATCTGCAGTGAGTTGACTCTCACTATTTTCAAGATTCTTTGTCTTTGTCTTTAAACAGTTTGATTATAATGTGTGTAAGTCTATTTGATTTAATCCTACTTAGAATTCACTGAGCTTCTTGGACTTGTAGATTCATTTCCTCCATCAAAATATGAGAAGTATTATTTCTTCAAATATTCTTTCTTCCTTTTTACCCCCTCTCTTTTTCTGGGACTCCCACAAAGCATATATTGGTCTGTTTGATAATGTCCCACACGTCTCAGGCTGCCTGTTCACTTTTCATTCTTTTTTTTTTCTCTTCTTTACTCAAACTCAAAATAATTTCAATTGTCCTATTTCATCAATTCTTTCTTCTGCTTACACAAATCTTTTAAAATTCTCTAATGAACTTTTCATTTGTTATTGTACTTTCAACTTAATTTCTTTTTGGTTCTTTTTATAATTTCTCTTCATCGATATTCTCATTTTAGTCATACATCATTCTTCTTTGTCTGTCTTCCTTTAGCTCTTTCAGCATCTTTAAGACAATTTTGAAATATTTGTCCTGTAAGTTCAACACTGGGGCTTCTTCAGAGACATTTTTGTTGACTTGTTTTGCTATGCTTTCCTTCTTTGTATACCTTGTGATTTTTTTGGTGGTTGGAACTAGATATGAATCTTCTAACTGGATACTACAAATCAGATTCTTCCCTTTCCCCAGGATTTGCTGTAGTGATTTAGTTTTGTTTTGCTTTATGTAGTATAAGTTTCTGTGCCATGGATCAGCCTGGATTAAAATTTTGAGATCTTCTCAGTTATTTTTTTTTTGAGCCTGTCTTTCCCTGGGCATGTGCAATGGTTTTAAATACCCCAGAAATGTGATTGCTCTTGAATGTCCTAATTCTTAAAATGCCTGGTCCTCCAAAGAAGAAAAGTGAAAAAAAGAAAACCAGGTACAGTTCATTTAAATCCTCTGTGAGACGCTTTCAGCCAGTGTGGGTTGAAATAATGGTAGCCAGTTTCTGTGCCTGCACAATGATGAGAAGTAGCAATGATAATAAAAAACACTGAGTCTTGATATTCAGAGAAAAAAATCCTTATTTCTCACCCTGGCTACAGCAAGACATGAGCATGGCTGCCAACAATAGAGCTATGGATTGAATGAGAGGCAGTCACTAACATTCTTAAGGCTGAAATTGACCAAAATTAACTATAATTTACTAAGTTTCAACCTTGGAAGTTGCAAGAATCCAAACAGTCTCCAGAGTTCCAAAATAATCACTTTAGACAATTTCTGAAGTACAACTGCTGTATAGGTAAAGAAATAAATTCATGGTATTTCATACTCCACCATCTTCTGTAAGGTCACTCTAGACAATCTATTTTTTAATCTAATTTTAAAATTATTTGGATGTTCACCAACATTTATATGCAACAATAAGAAAATTACAAAAATAGTAACTTCAAGTGATAATTATAATCAAATAGACTGTGAAATGTCTTTTTAGGCAAGTATAAATAATTGTGCATACTTATATAATACTGTAGTATGTTTATTGTGTCACAAAGTTGTGATGCTCCATTTAAAAATGAAATCATGAATCAATCTGAATCTCATATCAGCTAAGAAACTAGACTAAATCCACACTGCTAGAAAAATAGTATGGATTCCAACACTAGACTAATTCCAGAGCTCATAATCTTTCTACTAATTCTCTTTAAATTTTTGTATATCTGGACTTCAGTTTGAGCTAGCAGTTATTATGTATAATGACTTACATAGTCTATGGAGCTAAACTATCTGTGTTCAAATTTTGGTTCCGTGACTTACTAGCTATGATCTTGGGCAAGGTACCTCTGTGACTCAGTTTCCTAATCTGTAAAACGAGAATAGCAACACTGTATATTTCTAACATGAGATTGTTCTAAGAAATAATGTATGTAATCTTTGCAACAGTGCTTGGTTCACAGTTTTAATCATTAAAATATTAAAATATTAATCGTCATCTATAAAACAAAGAGGTACTTAAGTAAGGATGTTAACTTCAATAATTCATGTTTTAAGACTTCAGCTACTCATTATTCCAGAATAAATGAAAATAGAGAGTCCCAAAGCAGTAAAAAAGCTTGAAGGATCTCAAAAGCTATAAGTGGCAATAATGAAACAAACAAGTGCCTTTAACTGGAATTTTGTAACTAAGACTCTTTGGTATATTGCTTCATTTTGTGTGATGAGGTTTGTTTTAGAATTAATCTAAATTTAATTATTCTCAATAAATCAGTATTATAACTTTAGAAAATACTGGTATGTGTGGATACACTCATGACGGCATAATTAGTAATATAAACTGCTAGGGGAAATATCTTCCTTAAACAACTCATCTTTAATACATTAACTCTTCAAGAATGATAGAAATGTTATACTTGTCAACCAATAACTGGATATAGATTTCAATCAATAAGTGATATAAAATAAGGAACATGAATAATACACAAAATCAAGAAGGGCCCTAAATAACAAATTTGGTTATTTGCAAGATTCACCTAACCTTCCTTAAAAACAAAAAAGAAAAAGAAAACGTGGTAAAAACTCCTTTATACCACTCTGCTGGAAAACAAAATGATTTCATCATCTCGTGTGTCAATTATGTTACATCAAGTATTTCACAATGCTGTTTTCTGAAGTTAGATTCTTTGAACCCTACTTCTCCAAAATGCACAAGCATAGAGTTCTGAGTTATAGAGCTCTATTATGTTTTAATATTGCAATGGTAGATACTATGTGCATACATCATATATATACATCAAAAAATGTATAAAAATTATATAAACAAGTAATAAATACTGATTTGTAGTTTTTTTACCAAAAGATCAGTAGCTTCTGAGCTATCCGAATTAATATCAAACTCAAAGACCATTTTTCTCTTTTTATTACTTTCTTCAGTGGGTACATTCTTGCTTTCTCTTTGCTGAATTTTTAGTTTCGTTGGTGTCTTCACAGTATATGCCTATCCAAAAATAAAAACATATTATCACATCAAACCCTATATTATTGATAAATATAAGTTGAATCTTTAGTAATAAATAAGTCATCATTATTAATGGGATGTATAGAGAGATTTTTGATAAGAATTTCATTCAGATATTTTTGATACTAAAACTTCTTTCTTCAAACAAATTATAATATTGGACATTTTCTTTGTCCTTCCCTTCAACTGACTAAGGAAAATAATGGCATGAGAGAGGGGGTAGAGGGGCTCTCTAGCTTTAGCAGTCAACAAACTTAAGAAAAGAGGGACTTAAGACCAAAGAACTGAATGAGCTTTGCTCTCTCTACAAAAATACTGATTTATGAGAAAATAGGTATGCTTATATTTTGTTCATAAAGTAATTCACATTAGTAAGTGTTTAGTATTCCATATTATCCTGTAAGTCTTATAATTTTTTTTAAAAAGTACCTTTAAAGAGTTAGATCAGTGACATCAGCAAAAAACGGCAGAGTAAGGTACTCCAAAAATTTGCTCTTCCATAAAGCAATAAAAATACTAGTAAAATGGTCAAAGTCAGCTTTTTTAGAACTCTGAAAATTAACCAAAAGCTTGCCACAAACTATAGTGCTGCTTCTTTTTTTTAATGGCTGAACCCCTGAAAGAACATTAAGTTTTGTGGTATCTTAACTTTTCTTCATCCCAGCCCCGGTTTTCTATGTTATCCTCAAAAAATAATATCCCACAGTCCTGGTCCAGCCTGAGAGCCACTAGACAGAGAAGAACAGAATTGAGAGCTCTTTCAAAGCTTTATTCCCAAAAAGTTGTCATTAACTGTCTAGTGGCCCCTGAAAGACCTCACTGACAAGGCTGTCTGTATTTAAACTGACTTAGAGCTCATTCAGTTCAAAGAGCTTTCTCCTTGGTGTGGAATACAGCACAGCATTTGTCAAAACAATTACAGGCAAATGTTTTAACTTTGCAGCTCCAGGAGGCAATGATTTTAAGAGGGCAAATGATAGACTAACCAAAAAGTTCAAAAGAACAGGTGGGAAATGAGACATCCATAGAGGCTTTGAAAAGCTCTGACATTGGAAAAATCAAATAAAATCTAAAGTTTTGTTAACAGTAATGTGCCAATGTATGTTTCTTAGTTTCAACAAATGGTAATGAAGGTGTTAACAATGTGGAAAACTGGGTGACAGATATAAAGGAATTCTCTGTACTACCTTTGCAACTTATCTGTGAATTTAAAATTATGGTAAAAAAATGCTCTTTTAAAAAAAATGCTCATGGGGTCACCACACCCATGAGAACAGCTAAAATCAAAAAGTTAAAAAACACCATGTGGTGGCAAGGATGTGGAACAACTAGAATACTCACTCACTGCTAGCTAGGCTGTAAACTGGTGCAATTTTTTAAAAAAGAAAAACATGATTGGCAGTATGATACAATGAGAAATATATGTTTAGTCTTTGTCCCTGGTTCCTGAAACAACTTCTAAAACCTGTGTAATTTCCTGAGTGATGGGGTGATCAGAGCATCTTTTGGTACAATATTTGGTTTTGTCCCCAGTAATGTAACATGAGTCTTCTGTTATTCAAAATAAGCTCCTTTCGGGATCCCTGGGTGGCGCAGCCATTTAGCACCTGCCTTTGGCCCAGGGCGCGATCCTGGAGACCCAGGATCGAATCCCACGCCAGGCTCCCGGTGCATGGAGCCTGTTTCTCCCTCTGCCTGTGTCTCTGCCTGTGTGTGTGTGTGTGTGTGTGTGTGTGTGTGTGTGTGTGTGACTACCATAAATTAAAAAAAAATTTAAAAAAAAAAAAAGCTCCTTTCAACTGGACCAGAATTAAGGCTAATGAAATAACTGGCAGTAAGCGGCTCCTAGATAACTTCAGGATAATGGCGGTCACCAGAAAAACTAAGGCTTGATTAGAAGTTTGTAACCTTTCAGCTATACCCCTTGACCTCCTCGGGAGGGAAGAGGGGTTGGAGATTGAGTTAATCACCAATGGCCAATGATTTAACCAATCATGGTGGGTAATGAAACCTCCATAAAAACCCCTAAATGAATGAGGTTCTGAGAGTTTCCATGTGGGCAAACACATAGAGGCACTGGAAGGGTGGCACTCCTGAAGAAGGCATGAAAGTTCTGTACCCCTTTCCTTACACCTTGCCCTATTCATCTTTACCATTTGACGGTTCTTGAGTTGTATTCTTTATGATAAACTGTTAATAGTAAGTAAATGAACTAGTAAGTAAATGAACTTCCTGAGTTCTGTGAATCATTCTAGCAAATCAGCAAACCTGGGGAGGAGGGTTATAGGAACCCCCAATTTAGAGCCAGTTGGTCAGTAGTACAAGTGGCAAACCAAGGTTATGCCTGGTGTGTGAAGTGGAAGCAGTATTGTGGGACTGAGCCCTTAACCTGTGGGGTCTATATTAACTCCAAATACTATCAGAATTTAATCAAATTTTAGGACAACTAGTTGTTGTCTGGAAAATCAGAGAACTGGCATAGGAAAAAAGAACCCCATATGTTTTGTATCACAGTAAAAAACAGCAGTAAAAAACAGCTCAGGCACTATCTATTAAGATGGAACATATTATGCATAACCTTATAACCCACCAATTTCATTCCTAAAGACATACCCAACATATATGTCAAATATTAGACTTTTTATAGCAAGACTATGCATAAAAATCCAGTCAGGAAAGTACCCAAAAGTCCACTAACAATACAATAAATAAGTAAACTGTGGCACATCACACAATGGAATACTATATAGAAATATAAACAGAAAATCTACAACTTCAAGCAACAATATGGATAGTGAGTCCCACAAACATAAATATTAAGTGAAAAAACTAAAAACAAAAATGATTCTCTGTATAGAAAATGCAAAAATGGGGAAAATGCAAAAACTGATACATCTATTAGAGTTGGGACAGTAGTTGGGTCTTGGGGGAGAAACTAGTGATTAAAAGGGGCACAAGAAAATCTTCAGGAGTGACAGTAACATGTGTTTTAATCTGAATGCTGGTTACAAAGTCATGTTTAGTTTGTAAAGAATCATCGAGTTGTATAATTAAGAGCTGTGCATTTTTCTTACATATATTTCAATATAAAGTTTTTTAAGTAAAGTCATTCCATATAGAGATCACTTCATAATCTGAATAATATAAATATAAAAAATAATTTTATATCAAAGCCTCTCAAAGCTATGTAGTTTACTAATCTTCATAATTTCCATAGTGTGGATAATATTGTATATGTAACAGGATGTGAGAGAGACTCTTCCTTTTGCTCTGAAATTGTCAACTGGAGCACAAAGCTATGGAAAAAAATGCTAATAACCCATATTCTAAAGAAAGCAACCTATGATTAAAGCCAGATCCTTCTCTAGGGCTTATTAAAAGGTGGTTAAACTGGCCCTACAATCACCAAACACCTTTTTTCCCCAGTTATTTTAAGGAAACTAGGAGGGGAACGCATGAAATTTCAGGTTAGAGGAATAGAGAGGTCAAAATATTTTTCCCTTCAATTTCCAACGCAAATGAGGAGATAACCCTTAACAGCGGCCTTACAAAAAATAGACCTTCAAGAAGGACTGGCATCTCATTCCCTCAATAGATATAAACTAAGGAAGAAATTTTATAGCAGCAATGGCCACGATAGCCAAACTGTGGAAGGAGCCTCGGTGTCCAACGAAAGATGAATGGATAAAGAAGATGTGGTTTATGTATACAATGGAATATTACTCAGCTATTAGAAATGACAAATCCCCACCATTTGCTTCAACGTGGATGGAACTGGAGGGTATTATGCTGAGTGAAGTAAGTCAGTCGGAGAAGGACAAACATTATATGTTCTCATTCATTTGGGGAATATAAATAATAGTGAAAGGGAATATAAGGGAAGGGAGAAGAAATGTGTGGGAAATATCAGAAAGGGAGACAGAACGTAAAGACTGCTAACTCTGGGAAACGAACTAGGGGTGGTAGAAGGGGAGGAGGGCGGGGGGTGGGAGTGAATGGGTGACGGGCACTGGGTGTTATTCTGTATGTTAGTAAATTGAACACCAATAAAAAATAAAAAAAAATAAAAAAATAAAAAAAATAAAAAAGAAATTTTATCTCTTTGTGCCTGTCTGGATAGCTTAGAATAAAAAGAAATGAGAGAGAGATGGGTGGCAGGACATGGGGTCAGAAATAGAGTATTCTGTACTGCTATTTAGCATGCAAAGGTTGAATGAATTCCCCATGGATTAAGTGGATATGTGGAAGGTAGCTAGTAACTGAGCCTTCTTGTTGGTGGCACCTGATCCACCAAGGGCTGACTGCTAAGTAAAGGACTCTAGCAGGAAGATAATACAAAGTAACTGGGGTGATACTGAAAAATGTTAAGAACCAGATTTCTCACATCAGGGAATGCCATCTGGTGAATGACAGAAAGTTATGGAATCTACTCAAAATGTCATTCAGTTGAGGACAGTGATACAAAAAAAAATTTCACAAGATTGAATTGGTTTTATATTTATATGTGTGATTCCAGATATATGGTATATGATAGCAGAACCTTACTTTTTAACTAAAAATATTATGACCTTCCTAGAAATTTTAGCAACCAACCTTTGGCAATGGTGTAGATAAAGTACTTTTAGTCGGTGTCCACGAATAGTCTCTCTTATCTTTGGATTTGCTATGGTCAGCTGATGTGAAGTTTTGAGATACATTTTGTGAAGGAGCTGCTTTAGAATCAAATTTCCAATAATGAGTTTCAGGTGTTTTCAATAAAGGTGTCTGTGTTTTCTGTATTGAACAACAAAAGGGAATAAAATCATCACTACATGTCATTTTAATTAAAGTGTACCAATTAGTAGAAATAACACTGGAATAAACTAGAATTTATCCTCAAATTTATTAATAATTAATAACTTTGAATAAATTACCCTTGCCACTTTATTTTTCCACTTAAGATGAAAATGGTATCTGTCTGTCTTCACAGAGCTGCTATGAAAATAAATAAAACGTCTCAATTCTCTAACCAACCAAAAGCTGAGGATCTGCTGAAGACAAATCTCTATTCCTGGTGGCAAAAAGCCTTTCTTTGTGGTTCATTACAATAGCCTAAAAACCAGAGGGCAGTTTATTTTATTCTTATTTGTATCCATTCTCTTTTATGCTTTCATATTTCCTCTCTCATCTATAAAAATATCAGCCCTTTCCTATCCACCAGCCTTACTCCTCACAAAAAAAAAAAAAGAAGAAGAAGAGGAGGAAGAGGAGGAGGAGGAAGAAAGAAGGAAGAAGGAGGAGGAGGAGGAGGAGGAGGAGGAGGAGGAGAAAAGAAAAATAGAGAAGAAAAATTGTAAAAGTAAAGAATCAGAAACTTTTTCCAGGAGGAAAAAAATAACTACTTTCTTCAATTCTGAAGATAAACAAATTACAAATTTACTCTAAATACTTAGGACTTTACTTGAACTCAATTTCTTCCATTTTCTTTCTATCTTTATATGTATCTTCTTTTCAGCGCCTGACCTATCTTTCTAGTAAGAGTTCATAATAACTGCTTTGGTGGAATTGTGCTAGCTGCTTTCTAATTTTATCACTTCCTTTGGTCACCACCATCTCCATGAATACAATCATGGCAATTACAAGAAAAAACAAGAGTGCATGCACAAACACACAATCACACACACATACACACAAAGGGCTATTTTCAAAAGTTCAGTGGTTAAATATGCAGTAAATTTAAGTTAGGAGAGTACAGGATGCAAGATTAAGAGGTGACCACATGTGCTATAAAAACACTGGACTGATTGATGGACAAATGGATAAGGAAGATATGGTACCTACACACAAGAGGAATATAACACAACTGTAATAAAGGATGACATTGTGCCATCTGAGACACCATGGATAGACCTAGAGGGCATAATTATGCTAAGTGAAATAAATCAGACTGACAAAAACAAGTACCATATGATTTCACTCATATGTGGAATCCCAAAAAACAAGTGAATAAACAAACAAAAAGCATAAGCAGACCTATAAATGCACAGGACAAATTGATGTTTGTCAGATGGGGGAAGGATAGGCAAAATAGATGAAGGGATGTGGTAAAAACAAGGTTTCAGTTAGGGAATTAATAAATCATGGGAACAAGAGGCACAGCATAAGGAGAAAAGTCAATGATATTGTAATACCAATTAAACAGGACATACAGTATCTACATTTGCGATGAACACAGTATAACGTACAAACTTATTGAATCACTATGCTGTACACCTGAACTTATGTAACACTGTATGTTAACTGTGTGTGTGTGTGTGTGCGTGCGCACTCGTGTGTACACAAACAACCATAGGACCAGGAGTCAAGTAATATGCTCTTTTCTCTTGGATCTCATAATATCTTGTTGGATGATATTAAGTAAATTTTCAAGCATCCCTAGGCCTGAATTTATGCATCTGTATGATGAAGGGACTAAAAATGAGATGATGTGTACATTTCTGCCCAGTTCTAGTCATCTCACTTCACCATCTTTTTTCCAGCAGGTATAAATTTTGGGAGCATTACTTTACACAGCTGTATTTTTTGTATCCTATATTCCTGTTTAGGAAGGCCTATATATTTCTACATTATAGTTGATAACACAATTTTGATGAAAGCAAACTTTTTCTGCTCTCTAAGTTCACCAGGAGTCATCCTCAGAATCTCCAAAATATAACTGTTTTCAGGGACAAATTTTTCTCTCCTGAAAGGACTGAGAATGACAACTACACCACCTTGTGGCCAAGTCTGGGAATTTAACATTTGAAAGAAAATGCACTCCCATTCTAGAACACTGAAATAGACCTCTTCATTATAAGTCATGGAAATGTACTTTCCTATGAGTTACATTCTTCTATGAATGTTACAAGAATATTTTATTGTATTTCACTTTATTGCACTTTACAGATTCTGTATGTTTTTTGGTGTTTTTATTTTTTTGCAAATTGGAAGGTTTGTGACAACTCTGACTCAGGCAAGTCTATCAGCACCATTTTTCCAAAAGCATTTACTCAATGCCACTTGTGTCACTTTGTGTCATATTTTGGTAGTCCTTATAATATTTCAAACTGCTGGATTATTATATTTGCTATGGTAATCCATTATTAGTGACCTTTGATGTTACTATTGTAATTGTTTGGGGGCACCATGAACCACACCCATATAAGATGGCAAACTTAACCTAAGTGTTGTGTGTGTTCTGATTGCTCCACTGACCTACCATTCCCCATCTCTCTCCCTGTCTTTAAGCCTCCCTATTCTCTGAGGCACAACAAAACTGAAATTAGGCCAATCTTCATGCACTCGTAAGAGAAAAAGAGTTATCCATCTCTCACTTTAAATCAAAAGCTAGAAATGATTCAGCTAGAGAGAGGAAGGAATGTTAAGAGCTGAGACATGGCCAAAAGCTAGGCCTCTTGCACCAACCACTTAGCCAAGTTGTGAATGGAAAGGAAAAGTTCTTGAAGGATGCTAAAAGTACTATTTTCAGGGAGCACACGAACGATAAGAAAGTGAAACAGCCTATACTGATATGGAGAAAGTTGCAGTGGTCTGGATAAATCAAACCAGTCACAACATTACTTTAAGCCAAAACCTAACCCAGAGCAAGGCCCTAACTCTCTTCAATTCTAGGAAGGCTGAGAGAGATGAGAAAGTTGCAGAAGAAAAGTCTGAAGCTAGCAGAGGTTGGCTCATGAGATTTAAGGAAAGAAGACATTTCCATAAGATAAAAGTGAAGGTGAGGGGTGCCTAGGTGGCTCAGTCAATTAAGCATCTGCCTTTGGCTCAAGTCATGATTCCAGGATCCTGCTATCAAGCCCTGCATTGGGCTCCCTACTCAGCAGGATGTCTGTTTCTCCCTCTCCCTTTGCCCCCACCCCACTTATGTTCTCTCACTCACTTGCTCTCTAATACATAATTCTCTTTTTAAAAAAAGTGCACAGTGAGCAGCAAGTGCTAATGTAGAAACTCCAACAAGTTATCCAGAAGACCTAGCTAATTAAGTACTGAAGAGGTCAATACTAAAAAGAGTTTCAATGTAGACAAAATAGCCAAATATTGGAAGAAGATGTCATCTAGGACTTTCATAGCTAGGGAGCATAAGTCAATGCCTGCCTTCAAAGTTTCAAAGGACGGGCTGACTCCCTTGTTAAAGACTAATGCAGCTGGTGACTTTAAGTTGAAGCCAGTGCTCATTAACCCTTCTGAAAATCCTAGGGCTCTTTAAGAATTATGCCAAATCTACTTGCCTATGCTCTATAAATAGAACAACAACCAAGCCTGGATGACAGTATATCTAATTACAACATGGTTTACTAAATATTTTAACCCCACTGTTAAGACCTACTGCTTGGACAAAAAGATTCCTTTCAAAATATTATTGCTCACTGATAATGGACCTACTTACCCAAGAGCTCTGATGGAGATGCACAAGATAAACGCTGTGATACCTGCTAATACAACATCATTCTGAAGCCCATGCATCAAAGAGTCATTCCGACTTTCAAGTCTTATTATTTAAGAAATACATTTTGTAAAACTATAGGTGCCATAGATAGTGATTCTACTGATGGATCTGGGAAAAGTAAGTTGAAAACCTTCTGAGGGGACCTGGGTGGCTAAGTGGTTGAACATCTGCCTTTGGCTTAGGTAGTGATCTTGGAGTCCTGGGATTGAGTCCCTCATTGGGCTTCTCTGCGGGGCACCTGATTCTCCCTCTGCGTATGCGTCTGCCTCTATCTGTGTGTCTCTCATGAATAAATAAATAAAATCTTAAAAAAAAAAAAAGAAAACTTTCTGGAAAGAAGGCACCATTCTAGATGCTATTAAGAATATTGGTGGGGCAGCCCAGGTGGCTCAGCAGTTTAGCGCCGCCTTCAGCTCAGTGTGTGATCCTGGAGACCTGGGATCGAGTCCTATGTCAGGCTCCCTGCATGGAGCCTGCTTCTCCCTCTGCCTGTGTCTCTGCCTCTCTCTCTCTCTCTCTCTCTCTCTCTCTCTCTCTCTGTCTCTCATGAATAAATAAATAAAATCTTTAAAAAAAAAAAAAGAATGTTTGTGATTTGGGATGCCTGGGTGGCTCAGTGGTTGAGCATCTGCCTTTGACTCAGGGTGTGATCCCAGGGTCTGAGATCAAGTCCCAAATCGGGCTCCTTGGGGAGGGTCTGCTTCTCCCTCTGCCTATGTCTCTGCCTCTCTCTGTGTATCTCTCATGAATAAATAAATAAAATCTTTTTTTAAAAAAGCATATTTGTGATTCATAGGAAGAGGTCAAATATCAATTATTAACAGGAATTCAGAAGAAGTTGATTCCAACCCTCATGGATGACTATAAGGGGTTCAAGACTTTCCTGGCAAAAATAACTGCAGATGTGGTGGAAACAGCAAGGAAACTAGAATTAAAAATGGAGCCTGACAACGTGACTTAATGGTTGCAATCTCATGATTACTTCAAAAAGTGAGGAGTTGCTTTCCGTGCCGATAGCGCTCTCGCAAAGATGGTGAATGTTCCTAAAACCCGCCGGACTTTCTGCAAGAAGTGTGGTAAGCACCAACCCCACAAAGTGACACAGTACAAGAAAGGCAAAGATTCTCTTTACACCCAGGGAAAGCGGCGTTATGACCGGAAGCAGAGTGGCTATGGTGGGCAGACTAAGCCGATCTTCCGGAAAAAGGCTAAAACTACAAAGAAGATTGTGCTGAGGCTTGAATGTGTTGAGCCCAACTGCAGATCGAAGAGAATGCTGGCTATTAAGAGATGCAAGCATTTTGAACTGGGAGGAGGTAAGAAGAGAAAAGGCCAAGTGATCCAGTTCTAAACTTCATATTTTGTTATGAAGACAATAAAATCTTGATGCTATGTTCAAAAAAAAAAAAAGTGAGGAGTTGCTTCTTATAGATCAGCAAAAAGAAGTGGTTTCTTGAGATAAAATCTACTCCTGGTGAACATGCTGTGAAGATTGTTAAAATGACAACAAAGGATTTAGAATATTATGTAAACTTCACTGATAAATCAGCAACAGCATATGAGAGGATTGACTCTGATTTTGAAAGAAGTTCTCCTGTGGGTAAAATGCTATCAAACAGTAATCCTATGGTAAAGAGAAATCATTCACAAAAGGAAGAGTCAATGAAGCAACCTTCACTGTTGTCTTATTTTACAAAATTGCCATGGTCATCCCAACTTTCAGCAACCATCAGCCCTGATCAGTCAACAGCCATTAATATCAAGACAAGATCCTCTACCAGCAAAAAGATTACAACTTATTGAAAGCTCACATGATGGTTAGCATTTTTAAGTAATACAGTATTTTTAAATTAAGGTATGAACATTGTTTTTTAGACATAATTCTATTGCACACTCAACATACAGTGTGCATATAACTTTTATTTGCACTGGGAAACCAAAAACTCATTTGACTTGCTTTATTTATTGTGATACTCACTTCACTGCATTGGTCTGGAACTGAACCCACAAGATTAAGGTATGTCTGTATATAGAATATTTACGATTTTTTTACATTGAAGCATAATTAACATATACTATTATATTTGTTTCAAGTGTAATATAATGATTCAACAATTCTATGCATTACTCAGTGCTCATCATTCTATTTTTTAGAATGCTTATATGGCATTTCCTACATGCCAAGCACTGTTTATTTATCAATGCCTTAAAAATATTATCTCACTTAGTCCTTTTAACAACTTTAAAAAACAGATACTATTAATTAGTCATTTATATATGAACAAGCTGAGGCCGAAAGAAATAACTTGTCCAAATCAGAAATGTTTGATAAAACTATTAATTATTATATATAAGGCTTATGATACTTCAATATCATTGGAATAAAGTATAGCAAATAAAGGCCTATTTAAAATGTTTTTATTATTTCCTCATCATTTGTAATTTATGTATCTAGGACTTCAGATAAACAGTTGTGGCATTTACTAATCTACTTGAAAACAGAAATAAATAATGGGTGTATTTTACTAAAATTATACTGAATCAAAACAACTCCATACAAAATGTGACACCTATTTTCATAATCTGAACACATTCTATATTTGAAATGAATATTAGATGTTCCTTACCTATTTATGAACAAAAATTTTTCCAAGTAGAGGTTAGAAAACAAGTTGACTTACTAAGAAAAATCAGGAGAATTATATAAAACTCTTACCTTGTCTTTTTTTTCAAGAGTAATAACTATGTTTTCTTTTGCCTCTCTTTTGAGTTTTTCCTATTAAAAATGAGTACACACAATTAAGTCACTATTATTATCAAAAACTAATGCTATTATCAAAATACTTCTAAGAATTACTAACAAAGAATAAACTCTAAAATCTTATAATGAAAACAAAACAAGAAAAATAAATTAGTTTCTTTCTACAGAGCTTGTTATTACTTTTAATTACCTTTTTAAAAAATTCTTATCTATCCAGTATGTATCTATGGAATCTTGGGTAAGTCTTTTAACACTCTGAATCAACTTTCTCATTTGTAAAATGATCAGATTATAAACTAAGGAATACACATAAGTAACTAATTGTGAAGAGCTATTAAGAGATCCAAAGTATTATGGGCCTTTAGAGACAGAATTCAATTTTTTATGTGCATTGAGGAAGGGCACATTTCAGTTGAACCTTGAATAATGAATTTTTAACATGAGATAAACAAGGATGGGGGAGGAAGTACAAGAAAGTACAAAATACTTAGGAAACAATACATCATTTTTGCTAGAGATTAGGGTGTGTGTATATTCAGTAGAGGAAAAAGAAAAATTAACCCTGACCTACAAAAAAGAATATGTACTATGCCTTTAATATGATAGTCACCCAGAGAAGAGAATTGTTACAGCCCCAGGAAGCCTTAAAGGACTCAGAGAAGATAAAGTTCCAACACAGAATTTTAAGCAAACTTGCCTTGCCTACCCATGATGCCTATGCCAATATCAACCTCACTGAATGCTTTGTATATACCATATTATCTCTCCCAGAGTGTTGCTCCTAACTGGAGAACTCACTTCACCATGAAGCTGGTAGTAAGCTAATGTAACAATAGTCACTATTCTTATTATGTACCCTATCAATGAACAATAGTTGATCTTCAGTTACAGTGACAACTGGGGTCTACAATAAGGGGCTAGAACGCTGTCTTTTAGGATAAATTATATCCTCTAAACTAGCAAAATTGCACTGCCTCTCAGAGGACCTTCCAGAGGCTTTTAGAGGACAGAAGAGAGAAAAGCACCTTCTATGATTACATTTTCTCTCTAGATTCTGGACACATTTGCTAGTCTGGAGACCTTACAATCTGTTCTAATACAACATATGTTTCCAAGGTGTGAATTATTAGCTCATACACAAACAAATATCTTTGGTAGTGGCTAACTAATCATGAGTTCCCTAAGACCAAAGAGATAGGCAGTCTACTATGGTCCCTATTTAATCTGAATAACTCAAATATGCCTATAATATGGCATCAAATAGATGATTGACTTCAGCCACAGAAATAAAAGAATGATAGCCCTGTACCCAAATTTCAGACCTCAATAAATTTATAAACCTAGAACCCCTCAAATTAAAAGAAAGCCTAGTAACTCTTATAGAAGGATTTTGCAATAGTATCACAAATATATACTGTATCCTTTCTACTGTCTTGTGCACCAAGATACTAAAACTTATGTGTAACTGGACATTGACTATTAACTAGCACCAATTATTATAACCTAAAATGTTGCTATTTTTTCATTAGTTCACGTGTAAGTGTATTGGGGTCAGGTGATAAATGGCATTTAATCCAAGTCTACCTCATAATGAGCCCATGGAACCACTGACCTAATCTGTGGTCATTTCTTTAGATCCTAAATACAAAGTCTGAATAAACTCAGTAATGCCATAATCCCTATATTGGTTCTCACCACAGAATGAAGTTTGTTTGTTTGTTTGTTTGTTTGTTTGTTTGTTTCAGAATGAAGTTTTTAAGTTTAGGAGGACCAACTAGAAGACTCTGAAACCTTCTTCCATTTCAAGAATGTAAACAAATGTATCAAATGCCACATCTTACCTAGGTAGAGATTCAGGTCCATCGAATCATGAAAGATGTAGAGAAAGTGATTTATCACAGTCCCACAAAACCAACTTAATTGGAAAATTAAATTGACTGTTATCCAGTAACAGTTTTGCCATACTGATGGGCAAGTAACATAGGTCAAAATAGGGATTGTGTATTAACTAGGATCAAAATTGAGAACTAAGAAAAAAGTTTCACATAAAAGATGAACTGAATATATGTAAACATAAAGTTCAAATTAAACAAATACCAGAATCATGGTTACAGAACAAATATATATTTTTATTAATCTTGAAAACATAAATTAACCAAATATATATAAAAATCGTATATGTAGAGGAAGAGGCAGTAGGAGAAAGTGTTAGATATAATGCTTAAAAATATAAAGGTTATCAGTAAAATAATTCAAAATACTACACACACCTTTATTTATTTATTTATTTATTTATGATAGTCATACAGAGAGAGAGAGGCAGAGACACAGGCAGAGGGAGAAGCAGGCTCCATGCACCAGGAGCCCGATGTGGGACTCGATCCTGGGTCTCCAGGATCACGCCCTGGGCCAAAGGCAGGCGCCAAACCGCTGCGCCACCCAGGGATCCCTACACACACCTTTTAAATCAACCAGATACACACAATTTAGAGAAAAGGAAAATACTAATATGTAATGTAAAATAATATGACAAAAACATGATTCAATTATATATCAATAGGGAGTTAATATCTAGAATACATAAGGAACTCCTATAAGTCAACAATAAAAAACAACTAAACAATGGGCAACAGAATAGAAACTTTGAATAGACAATTCTCTAAACAAGATATACAACTGGCCAACAAGGGAAAGGAGTAATTAAGAACTTCAAAAACAAATTCAACAATAAAAACACACAACCTTATGCCATAATTTGGGATTCTAGTGAGGCTCAGCATGACAGCCACAGAGTATACTTGTGCTAATTTGGCTCTAATCAATATAACTCTTAATCTAATCATCATGTGCATAATATTGGTGAAAGTGGACACATACAATAATGAGAATAACTGTCAATAATATACTTGAATTGATAAGAAGTATCTGAGGGGATATATAAGCAGTCTATTAAAAAAAGGAGGCCAAGAAAATGCACAGAGAGTGAAAGTTTTGGGAAAAATAACTAAACTTTTTCACCTTGGTCTCTCTGTCTAGACAAAGAAAGCACATTATCCTTGCCAATAAATAGAACACACTAGCAATAAAGCCAAAAGACAAGCTTCAAAAAAAAAAAAAAGAAATAAAAGATCCCTATGAAAGAGCAGAAAACACAAAAAAAGAAGAGATTCATTGAAAAAACACATGAATTGTGTACTTTTCCATGGTTCCCTCTCATCACCCTGTAAGTAGAATATATCAAACCATAGTATTCTTATCTTTTCCCTCATAAAACAGGCTAAAGAAATACATCTTGAAGATAGATTGGTAAAATGGCAAAAAGCAAATAACCATATGTATATATGTATATGTATACACACACACATGAAATATTACTCAGCCATGAAAAAGAACGAGCTCTTGCCATTTGCAACATGAAGAGACCTAGAGAGTATTTTGCTTAATAAGTCAAAGACATATACCATATGATTTCACTTATATGTGGAATCTAAAAAACAACTGAACAGACAAAGCAGAAACAGACTCATAAATACAAAGAACAAATTGATGGTTGCCTGAGAGGAGGTGGGTGGGGGCTGGCAAAATGGGTGCTGGAGAATAGGACATACCAGCTTCTACTGGAATGACTAAGTCACAGGGATGAAAGATACAGCATATAAAATAGAGTCAGTGATATTGTAATAGCACTGGATGATGACAGATGATAACTACACTTGGGGTAAACATAGTATAACATATAGAGTTGTCTGAATCTCTCTGTTATACTCCTGAAACTAACATAACATTGTGTATCAATGATACTTCAATTTTAAGAAAAAGAAATACCACAACTTACCCTTTCAGATAGATATATAGGCTCTAGAGCTTCACACTGAGTTGGTGAAAAAAATCTGAAGCCTAAGGACAAAACATCACAAGAAAACTACAGACCAATATCTCTTTATGAATAGGGATGCAAAAAATCCTCAACAAAATAGCAATGAACTGAATCTGATGGAATATAAAGATTAAACATCATGACCAAATAGGATTTCTCCCACGAATGTAAGATTGGTTTAACATCTGAAAATCAATTAATGTAATACTTCGTATTGATACAAAAACCACATGATCATCTCAATATACACAAAAAAGGCAGAAAAAACACAAAACCCAGCACCCTTCTATGATAAAAACATTCAACAAATTAGAAATTTCCCCAATTTGGTAAAGGGCATCTAGATAAACTGAACTTCATCAGAATTAAAGGTTCTGTGCTACAAATAATACCATCAACAAATAAAAAGATAATCTACAGAATGGAAGAAAGCCCTTGCAAATCTTATATCATATAAGGGACTGATATCTAGAATATATAAAGAATTCTTAAAATTCAAAACTAAAAAAACACAGAACCAAATTTTTTAATAGGCCAAGCATCTGAATATACATTTCTCCAAAAAAGATTTACAAATGGCCAACAGCACATGAAAGGATGATCAACATCACTAGCCATTAAAGAAATATAAATCAAAACAATGATGATATACCATGTCATACTCAATAGGATGATTATAATCCAAAAAGTGTTTCCGAGGATGTGGAAAAATTGGGACTTTCATGTGTTGATAGTGGGAACCCAAAATGGAAAAACTGGCTTGGAAAAGTTGGGCAGTACCTTAAAATGCTAAGCATAGATATATTATATTAACCAGCAATTTGGAACGCCTGGGTGGCTCAGCGGTTGAGCATCTGGCTTTGGCTCAGGGCATGATCCCGGGTCTGGGAATGGAGTCCCTCATCGGACTCCCTGCAGGGAGCCTCCTTCCCTCTCTGCCTAAGTCTCTGCCTTAAGTCTTTTGTTACAGTAACCCAAGCAGGCTAATACAAAAATCATACAGACTGTGTTCTCTGAATCAAACTAAAAATCAGTAACAGAAAGTTTACAAGAAAATCTTAGAATACATGAAAATTTTTAAACATACTTTTAAATAACCTATGGGTCAAAAAAGTCACAAAAAAAATCTAAAATTATATAGGACTGAATGAAAACAAAACCACAACATACCAAATGCATGTGGAATGTAGCTAAAGCAGTAGAGAGAAAAAAAATCTATAGTGCTAAATGCTTTCATTAGGAAAAAGGGAAGAGTGACATCAGCAAAATGGCATGAATTTTCTATAATTCTAGAATAAACTATTCTAAAACTTGTATGGAAACAGAAAAGACCCCAACAGCCAGAGCAATCTTGAAAAAGAAAAAAAAGCTGGAGGTATCACTATTTCAGACTTCAAGCTATATTAAAAAGCTGTATTCATCAAAACAGTATCGTACTAACACAAAAACAGACACATAGATCAATGGAAGAATCCAAGAATGGACCCCTCAACCCTAAGGTCAACTAATCTTCAACAGAGCAGTTAAGAATATCAAATGGAAAAAAAAGACAATCTCTTCAACAAGCAGCGTTGGGAAAACTGGACAGTCACATGCAGAAGAATGAAACTGGACCACTTTCTTACACCAATCACAAAAACAAATTCAAAATGGATTAAAGACCTAAATGTGAGACAGGAACCTATCAGAATCCTAGAGGAGAATACAGGCAGCAACCTCTTTGACCTCAGCAACAGCAACTTCTTACTAGACACGTTGCTGGAGGCAAGAGAAACAAAAGCAAAAGTGAACTACTTGGATTTCATCGAGATATAAAGCTTCTGCACAGTGAAGTAAACAACAAAACTAAAAAGCAGTCTATGGAATGGGAGAAGATATTTCCAAATGATATATCTAATAAAGAGTTACTATCCAAAAATCTATAAAGACCTTACCAAATTCAACACCAAAAAAAATAATAATTCTGTTAAAAAATGGGCAGAAAACATGAATAAATATTTTTTCCAAAGACGACATCTAGATGGCTAACAGACACATGAAAAGATGCTCAACATGAATAAATATTTTTTCCAAAGATGACATCTAGATGGCTAACAGACACATGAAAAGATGCTCAACATCATTCATCGTCAAGGAAAGACAAATCAAAACTACAATGAGCTCTCACCTCACACCTGCTAGAATGGCTAAAATTAACACAGGAAATCACAGATGTTGGTGAGGATGTAGAGAAAGGGAAACTTTCTTACCCTGTTGATGGGAGTGCAAACTGGTGCAGCCACTCTGGAAAACAATATGGAGGTCCCTCAAAAAGTTAAAAATAGAACTACCCCTATGATCCAGCAATTGCACTACTATGTATTTATCCAAAGAAACAAAAATACAGATTCAAAGGGATACATGCACCCTGATATTTATAGCAGCATTGTCAACAACAGCAAAATTATGGAAACAGCCCTAATGTCCATCAACTGAGGAATGGATAAGGAAGATGTAGTATACCTATACAATGGAATATTACTCAGCCATCAAAAAAGAGTGAAATTTTGCCATTTGCAATGATGTAAATGGAGCTAGAGTGTATTATGCTAAGCAAAATGAGTCAGTCGGAGAAAGCAAATACCCTAGATTTCACTCATATGCAGAATTTAGGAAATAAAACAGATTGACATGGGGGGAGAAGAGGCAGGCCATAAAACAGACTCTTAATTACAGAGAACAAACTAGTTGTAGTTGTTGTAGGAGAGGAGGTGGGCTAGGGTATGGGCTAAATGGGTGGTGTGTATTAAGAAGGGCACATGTGAAAAAATAAATAAATAAAAATAAAAAAAAATAAAATAAAAAAATAAAAAAAAAGAAGGGCACATGTGATGAGCACTGGGTGTTATATATAAATGATGAATCACTAAATTCTGCTCCTGAAACCCATATTACACTATACAATAACTAACTAGAATATAAATAAAAACTTAAAACAACAATACAAAAAGAAAAACATTGTGCACTGTTGGTAGAATTTTAATTGGTACAGCCATTATAGAAAACAGTGTAATGTTCTTCAAAAAATTAATAATAAAACTGCCATATGATTCAGCAATTCCATTTCTGGGAATATACTCAAAAGAAACAAAAACACTATGCTGAACAGATATCTGCACCCACACGTTCACTGCAGCATTATTTCCAATAGCCAAGATATAGAAACAACCTAAATGATACCAATAGATTAATGGGTAAGAGTGATTGATACACAGACACATACACACACAATGCAATATTATTCAGCCATAAAGAGAAGGAAATCCTGCCATTTCCAATGACATAAATGGACCCTGAGAGCATTATGCTAAATGAATTAAGTCAGAGAAAGACAAACACTTGTACAATCTTATTTATATGTGGAATCTAAAATTTTAAAAACTCATAGAAAAAGAGATCAGATTTGTGGTTACCAGGGGCAGAGGTTTAGGGGTTGGGGAATTAGATGAAAAGTGGTCAAAGCTACAAACTTCAAGTTATAAGATAAGTACTAAGGATGTAATTTTACAACCCAATGTCTATAGTTAACACTGCTGTATGGTATGTTTGAGATTTAAGAGAGTAAATCCTAAATGTTCTCATCATAAGGCAAAGAACATTCTTTTCTTTTTTTCTTATATTGAAATGATGGATATTAACTAAATCTATATGATAATCATTTCACAATATATATAGGTCAAATTATGCCACATAAATTTGCACAGGGCTGTATATCAATTATCTCTCAATAAATCTCAAAAACATTTGGAAAAAAAGAACATTAATAAGAATAGTTAGAGACAATGAAGCCTTCTACTAAAGCAGTAGTATAAAGGTAAGTATGTGTTACCATTATAGGTGAAGAGAAGCCATTTATTTAGTTATTCCTTTAACAACATTCATTAAAAACAAAAAATTTTCAAAATATTGTGCTCAGATAAAGGGAAAATAAGAATAAGACACAATCCTTACCTTTGAAGAGCTTGAAACATAATGGAAGCACAGAGTGACATAACTATTTTAATATAAAAACAAAGTGCTATGAGAATATGTAGATATAGTAAGCTCATCTTTGCAATAGGAAACATGTGTCAGATGTTTAAGAGTGGATAAAGGAAGAAAGGAATTAAGTACAGGAAACAGAACAAATGGACAGGGTCTTGAAATTGAAAGTGCATGTTACCTAGGCTGTTGCTGAGGGATTAAGATAAAAGGTTTTGGAATCATGCAAAACCTACATTTGAATTCTAAGCCATTCTACTTTTTCATTATGTGATCATGAATAAATAACCTAACCTCTGTAAAAATGAAAATAATAAGTATTGCTTTTAGCATTGTTCTAAGAACTAAATTAGATGTAAGTAGGATAGCACAGTGCCTGTCCAATAGAAGTAAAAAAATAAATGGTATTTGTCATTTTAAAGTAAGTCAATTCATATTGTAAATTGCAAAACACTATACAAATATAAGGCATTATTTTTTCTAAAATCTGATGAACAGTTTAAAAACACATCTAAATATATAAGTATTTTATAACATTTGAGATTTTCCCAAGTACTTATATTTAAAAGCACTTCTACCCTTAGAGTATGCTTATATATTTCTATGTGTTTAATATTTAAACAAAGGAATATACTGTATCCTTCTGAAAAAAAGCTAATGGGGTAAAAACTATATGTTTTAATCCTAGTTACCCAAATATATTTTCTAATATGACGTGCTTATAAAAACAAAGTTGCAGTTATACTTAAGTTAAAAAATTTAATTAAAAAAACTAGAAAGTTGCACCTAAATGTTATTAGTTACTTTACTATAATGCCACAAAATCTACCTTTTCTTCTCTTTCTATTTCAAGTTGTTTCTTAACAGACAAAAGTTCACTTTTGAGATTAGACAATTCAGACTCCTAAAGAAAAAAAACATGAAATGTATAAGTGTATCCTTGTATTTCTCAAAACAGTGAAAATGCTAACAAATGCTTTATATTTAGTTTTACAGAAAAATGAATTCACTCATAAAATATATAAACTTGAGGTCTACTGATATGGAGGCTGCTAGTTGAACATGACTAAAGATTTCATTTAGACAAATTTCATATGGTTTTCTCTAAAGAAATATTTAACACTATATATCTTCCTTACCTTCTCCCAATCTATCCCATTCCTCCTCTCCCAATCTCTATCAGAGCTCCAAATTTATTTGTAACTGGAGTTTGTATTTATTCATTTGAAAAAAAGAGTCTATTCTACCATTTCAAAAAATAAAACTGGAAAGCCATTTACCTATAAAACCTATATTTTTCAAATCTAAAATTCTTTGATTCCACAGCTCAAAAATTTTATTTAATATTATTCTTTACCCTAGCCATGCTGATATGAAAATTGGCTTTTACTGTTCTTCATTCTGTATCTTACCAAAGATGCTTTCATTGATGACTGTTCTTGTTCCTTGCTTTTATAATGTCCTAATTCTGAGTCTCTTTCTTCAACTATTTTATCATATTGGTGCTACATTAAACAGAGAAAATATTTTAGGTATATTAGAACACAGATTATGTTTAATAATACTGTTATCCTTATGCATTTAATATTGGCAAAAAATGTCAATGAATTCAGTTATATACACATTTGAGCTTTTTCTAATTTTTCAAGTCATTTTTTATTCAAATAATAAACAATGAAACATAGAAAACAGTCTTGAAAGTAATCTAACATAAGAACAACAAAAAGTCTTTTTAATTGGAAATGCTGAATTTTATAATTTATAAAATAGGCTAGAAATACCAAGACCTCTTAGAAATGTAACTGATTTCAGATCTGGGGCAGGAAATACAAGATGAGTCTTGAACATTTTGTCATAATAAAAAGGAAAAAAGCTGTCAGAGATTATTAGGGTCAAGTCAAAAGGACCGGCCAGCTAGTTTGAAGAGCCTCCCACTGGCCAAAAGAGGAACAACTTGAGTATCAAGGATTAGACTGAATTGAGACATACCAAATACAGTATTCAATTTAAATCTCTGAATTCCTAGTATTTTAATGAATTTTGTTAATTTTTATTGTTAAAATACTTTTTAATCTTCATTTGTTACCTCATAACTATGTTATATCCCACCAACAATTTTAAAGATGAATAGGTAGGTAGATCCCACCTCTTCTCTCCAGATCTTGAAGGGAATAAAGCTGAATTCCATTAACAGAATGATTACTTTTAAAACAACAAAAAATAAAGCATACTCACAAACACAAAAAACATCTATTTATACCACTTTCATCTATTTATACCACTGATAAAAATTTATTTAGCCTAATATATGTTAGGCACACATAGAGGGTATAAGTATCTACCAGATACATATTCCGGGTGATCTACTTAAATAAATATAAGGTGAAAAGCGCTCTAAGAGACTATTAGGAAAATTCAGAAGGAAAGTAATTACTTCTAAACATCACTGATGACAAGAAGAGATATTCTGAAGGAATATACCCAAACTCAGCTTTGTGTGGTTAAGACCTGAACTTAGGATATTCTTGATCTCCTATTTCTCTATCTGTAATCAGTCATCATTGTATAATTTTCTGACAAATCAGAATGCTTTCTTGATTTTAACATTTTATGCATAAAATGGTTCTAATTAATAGTTCTTCATTAAATACACACGTTACCTTATGTTTTTCCATAAGTGCTACCATTTCAGCTATTTTATGTTGACATCGTATATCAATTTCTTTCTGTAACTTTACTGCTTCATCAGCTACTGCTTTTGCTTTCTCAACCTATAAAATAGTTTCTTAAAATTAATGCACAAAAAACAAATTTAACTTAAATGTAAAGACCACACACACTATTTACATAAAGTGCAAAAAATCAAATACCAGGAAATTAGGAAAGCCAAGTAAAAAATGCATTACTATTTTGATTTATTTTAGGGTGTCCTATCAAGTGAGATGACAGTATAACACTGTAATAAGCATTTCTTTTCAAAATAATACACTGCTCAATACTCAAATACTTAAAATAACAAAGATACTTTTAAGCTTCCTCAGAAACTAGTTAACTCTCATATAAATTTATTAAATCTTTTAAGTTATAATTTTAAAATTAATAATTGTTTTTCTCTTAAATTGCTAATAAACAAATATAGAGCTTTAATATAACAAATTTTCAAATATGTTTAATTTTTCCTACCTCTTGCAAAAGATTTTCTTCTGACATCTTTTTTTCCTCAATTTCTTTTTGATAGCTGCCAGTCATTTCTTTAAATTTTTGTTTGGCATCTTCTAGTTCTAACTCTAATTTACTGACCTTTGAGTAAAGAAAATAGCATGAACATTAGTTAATGATGTGGATTTCTTGAAAATATTCTGCGTTCAGTCAAGATACAAAGTACACGTACCAATTTAAAGTCCCAGCAACAGTGTGTTAGGAGCTTTGCCTGCTTCACAGCCTCATCAATAGTTGATAGTAACAGTCAAAAGTACTTGCCTGAAGTTTTGTTATTTAATTTGTATTTTCCTAAAAATTTTATGTTTAATTCTTCATTTTTTTCCATTCTGTAAAATTTCTATTCAGATCTTTCACTTATCTATTTAGTTGTTTCATCCTAATTACTTATAGAAATTCTTTAATTATGGATTCTAGTATTTTGTTCATTATATGTGTATAATGGATATTCCTCCAAAGTATGAGGTTTGTCTCTGTTTTCTAAATAAGCAAAAATTATTAATTACAGCATATATGGGTTTATCAACATTTTGAAACATGATTGTACTTCTTACACTGCTTAGGAAATCTTTCTTGACCACCAGACTACAGGAGATACTCTGTAATTTTGCTCAAACATTTTGAAGCCCTGCCTTTAACATTTACATCCTTAAGCAATTCATTTTTGTATGTAGCATAGAGGTACAATTTCATGCTTATATATGAAGAGTCAAATGTTCCAGCACTACATATCTATAATACTACCCACCCCTGTATTATATCAAGTTATCACTTATGCATGGATCTCTTCCTAGATTCTCTCTTGTGTTAAACTCATCTGATTACCCCTCTGCCAGTACTATGCTCTTTATTACTTTAGCTTCACAATTAATCTTTATACCTGGTTGGGCACATTTACTCCCCCTTGTTCCTTCTGAGAACTGCCTTAGTTATTCTTAGCCTACTGCTCTCACATTTAAATTTTAGAACCAGTTTGTCAGTTTCTACAAAAATCATTGGTGAAATTTTAATTGAATATGTAGATCAATTTGGAAAAAAACAGCATTTTCATATAAGTCATATATTTTTTAAATTATATATATATACATATATATATATATATATTTTTTTTTTTTTAGGTAGGCTCCACACCCAGTGTGGAGCTTGAACCTATGACCCTGAGGATCAAGACCTAAGCTGAGATAAAGAGCCAGACATCTAACCAACTAAGCCACCCAGGCCCCCCTAAAATTATACTTTCTAATAGTAAATTATATTTTCTAATAATTTTACAAATTGAAAATTTGTACAACTAGTAATATTTCTCTGTAATGGCCATATATCTAACAACTTTAATAAACACACTTAATAATTGTATAATTATAGATATACTACATATACAACTCCCATCTAAAACTACCTGAGTTTGTTTTTTTTTCACTTGAGTTTAAAGTATGCTTTGTTAAAAGATATTAAATTGCTGATTCAATTTCTGTAATAAGACTAATAGCCAGGCTAATTATTTCTTTTTAAGATTGTTTTTTGGTTAATCTACTTCATTTTAAGTTTTTCAAATATATTGGCATAATGATGTTCATAGTAAGTCAACTATACAGGTTCCTTGAAAAAGAAAAGCTGGAGGCATCACAATTCCAGACTTCAAGTTATACTACAAAGCTGTAGTGATCAAAATAGTAAGATAATGGCAAAAAAAAAAAAAAGACATATAGATCAATGGAACAGAATAGAAAATCCAGAAATAAATCCACAACTACATGGTCAATTAATCTTCAACAAAGCAAGAAAGAATATCCAGTGGGAAAAAGATGGTCTCTTCAACAAATAGTGTTGAAAGCAACATGCAAAAGAATGAAACTGGACCACTTTCTTACATTATACGCAAAAATAAGTTCAAAATGGATTAAAACCTAAATTTGAGACCTGAAACCATCCATATAAAAGCTAGAAGAGAGCAAAGGCATTAATTTCTTAGACACTGGCTATCGCAACTTTTTCTAGATAGGTCTCCTGAGGCAAAGGAAACAAAAGCAAAAATAAACTGCTGTAATTATATCAAAATAAAAAGCTTCTGCACAGTGAAGGAACAAGCAACAAAACTAAGAAGCAGCCTACAGAATGGGAAAAGATATTTCCAAATGACATATCCAATGAAGGGTTAGTATCCAAAATATATAAAGAACTTACAAACTCAACACCAGAAAACAAATAATTCAATTGAAAAATGGGTGGAAGACAGGAGACATTTCTCCAAAGAAGACATACAGGTGGTCAAGAGACACATGAAAACACGCTGATCATCACTTACTGTCAGGGAAGTACAAATCAAAACTACAATGAGATATCACCTCACACCCTGTCAGAATAGCTAAAATCAAACACAAGAAACAAGAAGTCTGGGCAAGGATGTGGAAAAAAAGGAACCTTCTTGTACTGGTAGTGGAAATGCAAACTGCTGCACCCACTCTGGAAAACAGTATGGAGATTCCTCAAAAAAGTTAAAAATAGAACTACCCTATGATCCAGAAATTGTACCCAACCAATAAAAAAACACTAATTGGAAGGGTTATATACACATAATAGAATATTACTCAGCCATAAAAAAGAACAAAATATTGCCATTTGCAATGACATGCGTGGAGCTAGAAGGTATAATGCTAAGTGAAATAATTCCATCAGAGAAAGACAAATACTTCATGATTTCACTCATATGTGGAATTTAAGATACAAAACAAATGAGAGCAAAGAAAAAAGAGAGAGAGACAAAGCAAGAAACAGACTCTTAGCTATAAAGAACAAACTGATAGTCACTATAGAGAAGGTGTGCAGAGTGGATGAGTTAAATAGGTGATGGGGGTTAAGGAGTACCCTTGTTGTAATGAGCACCAGTTGTTGCATGGAATTGTTTAATCATTATATTGTAACCCTGAAACTAATATTACACTGAATGTCAATTGGAATTAAAATAAAAACTTAAAAAAAGAATAAACAAGAGAAGGCACAAATAACCAATACCAGGATTGAAAAGAGAACATAACTATAGATACTGCAGACAATTTTATAGAAAACACAGATGAACTCGGCAAAATCCAGAAAAATATTATTTACCAAAATTGAACAAATAATAACTAAATAATACTACAACTATTGATGAAATTGTATGATAAATTACAAACCTTTCCACAAAGAGAACTCTAGGCCCTGGAGGTTTCATGAATGAGTTCACCTTTATCAAGATATAATGTATATGCAATAAAATACAGAATTATTTTTAATGTAACAGTATGGTAAGCTTTGACAAATGTTTTTACAGCCATGTAATGACAACATCAATCAAAACATAGATCATTTCCATCATCCCAGAAAGTACCCTTAATGCCCTTTTGCAGTCTAAGCCCCATTTCTCAAAGGCAACCAATATTCTGCTTTCTGTCTCTATAAATGGCTTTGTCTATTCTAAAACTTCATTTAAATGGAATTATGCCAATCATATCCCCTTGTCATGTGGATTATTTTGCTATGTTCTAAGATTCATCCATGTTTCTGTAGAGTCAATAGGTCTTCTTTACTGCTGAGTAATAATATTCCACTGCATGAATATATAACAAATTTGCTTATCTAGTCTCCTGTTAATGGATATCTGAACTCTTTCTAGTTTATTATAATTATAAATAAAGCTGCTATGAGTATCTTGTGCAATACTTTTAGTAAACATATTTTCATTTCTCTTAAGTAAATATCTAAGAAAAGAATCACTGGATCATGTATGCTTAGTTTTTTAAGAAACAACCAAAGTATTTTCAAAGTAATTGTACTATTTATACTCCTAATAACAAAATTTGAATGTTCTGGTTAATCTGTATCCTCACTAGCATTTGCTGCTGATGGTCTTTTTAACTTCAGCCATTCCTGTGGGCAGTGCCCTGAGCTTAGTTTCCTGCTCTGTTATAGTCATCTTGAAATTTTTGATGATTTTTGAGCTAGATGCCCACCTTTAAATTTGCACTGACCCCTGAAAATATATAGCTGGTTCTGCTTGTGGGTGTAGTAATATCCCCTTATGGTTTTATTTTTCATTTCTTATAACCATAGTGTTGAACATTTTATCATGAGCTGATTAATCTTGTACATTTCCTTTGTGAAATGTCTATTCTCTTGCCAATATTTTTATTTTTTTATTGTGGTAAAATACCTATAACATACAATTTACCATCTTAACCTTTTTAACTGTACAGTTAGTTTATATTGTTATGGAACCAACTCCAGAACTATTTTCATTTTATAAAACTAGACCTAAGTACTCATTAAACAACAACTCCACTTTCTCCCTCCCCACAGCCTTTGGCAACCACCATTCTCTAGCCTATAAATTTGGCTACTCTTAGGTACCTCATATAAGTAGAATACAGAATTTGTCCTTTTGTCCTCAAATTTTATCCATGCTGTAGCATCTATCATAATTTCCTTCTTCAGGCTGAATAATATTCCACTCTACATATATACCACATTTTGTTTGTCCATTATATATGGACAATAAATAAATGTTGAGTTGCTTCTACCTTTTGGCTGTCGTGAATAATGCTGCTTGTGAACATGGGTGTACACATATCTCTTTGAGACTCTGCTTTTAAATCTTTTAGGTATATACTCAGAAGTGGAATTACTGGATATATGGTTAATTCTCTTTTTAGTTTGTTGAGTAATCACCAGACTACTTTCCATGGCAGTGGTACCATTTGACATTCCCACCATTATACAAAAACTCAAAATGATCTACAACTTCACCAACACTTTTTTTTTATAGTATCCATTCTAATGGATGTGAGGTGGCATCTTATTGTAGTTTTGATTTGCATATCCCTAATTATTAGTGATGTTGAGCATCTTTTCATGTACTTATTGGACACCTATATATCTTCTTTAGGGAAATGTCTATTCAAGACCTTTGCAATTTTTTAAATCAAGTTGTTTGTTGTTGTCTTTAGCTCATTTTGAATTGGAATATTTACCTTTTAGTGTTGAGTTTTAAGAGTTCTTTATATATTTTCAATATAGGTCACTTGTCAAATAAATGTATTTCTCAGTATTTGCACCTTCTTTGTATCTTGACTATTTTCTTAATGACACCTTTGAAAATACAGATCTTTCAGATTTTGATGGTCTAATTTATCATAATTTTATTAATATTGCTTTCTGCACCCTAAGAAATCTTTGCTGACCTCCAAGGCATGAAGATACTCTCCTATATTTTCTTCTAGAGGCTTTAGAGCTCACTATTTTTAGGTCTATAACTCATTTGAATTTAACTTTTGTTTCTAGTTTGAGGTAGGAGGGTTTTTCCCTCCATATGGATATCCAGTTATTCTAAAACATTTGTTGAGGAGAACCTGGGTGGCTCAGTGGTTGAGTGTCTGCCTTTGGCTCAGGTCATGATCCTGGAGTCCCAGGATCGAGTCCTGCATCAGGTTCCCCTCAAGGAGCCTGCTTCTCCCTCTGCCTATGTCTCTGCCTCTCTCTCTCTCTCTGTCTCTTATGAATAAATAAAATCTTTTTAAGGATCCCTGGGTGGCTCCATGGTTTAGCGTCTGCCTTCGGCCCAGGGCGTGATCCTGGAGTCCCAGGATCAAGTCCCACATCAGGCACCCTGCACAGAGCCTGCTTCTCCCTCTGCCTGTGTCTCTGCCTCTCTCTCTCTCTCTCTCTGTGTGTCTCTCATAAATAAATAAATAAATAAATAAATAAATAAATAAATAAATAAAATCTTTTTTAAAAATATTTTTTAAATAATAAAATAAATAAAACATTTGTTGAAAAGACTTTCATTTCTCCCATTGTATTTTTTGTCACCTCTGTTGAAAAATCAACAGACTATATATCAACTAGTGTATTTCTAGTTGTATTTCTAGTTAAGATAGAACTAGAAATACAACTTAACTATAATAATACATCTTAACTATAATAATACACTATCTTGATTACTGTAGCTTTACAGCAACTCTTCAAATCAGGCAATCTAAATCCTCTGACTTTATTTTTTTTCCTCAAAATCGTTGGGTCCTTTGCACATTCATATACATTTTATAAGCCGCTTGTTACGGTCTATATAAAAAAAAATAAGTTTGCTGTAATGGGGATTGACTGACTCTCTAGATCAATTTGGGAAAATCTGACATCTTTAAGATACCAAGGCATCCAATCAACGAACATGAATATGTTTATTTTTACTTAGTTAGGTCTTCTTTGTCTCATCAATGTTAGTACTTCTTAGTGTATAAGTCTTCAACATACTTTGTTAAACTTGTCTCTATTATATGGATTTTGATGCCACTGTGATATTGTGTTTTAAAATTCATTTTTCAGTTAGTAGTTGTCAATAGACAGAAATACAATTGATTTTTGGTAATCAACACTGTATCCAGTGACTTTGCCAAGTTTACTTACTAGCACACTAGCAACTTATAGGAACCTTAGTATTTTTTTTTAATATAGACAAATATATCACTTAAGAAGATAGTTTAAGGGCACATGGGTGGCTCTGTCAGTTAAGCATCTGCCTTTGGCTCAGGTAATGATCTCAGGCTCCTGGCTTAGCAGGAAGTCTGCTTTTCTCCCACTGCCCCTCCCCTTGCTTGGGCTCTCTCTCAAATAAAATAAAAACCTTAAAAACAAAAGAAGAGATAGTTTAACTTATTCTTTCTAATCTATAAATCTTTTTCTTAATGTACTAACCTCCAATACAAGTACGGGTGATTAGAGCAAAAATCGTTCTTGATATTTGAAAAAAAGGGATTCAGTCTTTCATTGTTAAGCATGATGATGGCTTTAAATATTTTGTAGGTGCTCTGGGTCAAACTGAGGAAGTTTATTTCTAGTTTACTGAAAATTTGTTATCAAGAATGAGTGCTGGGGAGCCTGGGTGGCTCAGCAGTTTTTCCAATGGAAAAACAATTTTTTAGTATCGGCTTTCACTAGGTTTCTTTTCTTTTCTTTTCTTTTCTTTTCTTTTCTTTTCTTTTCTTTTCATTATTTTATAGTGGCTGCTCTAGGAAGAATAATATGCCACTTTCAGCTCAGGGTGTGATCTTGGAGACTCGGGATCGAGTCCCACGTCAGGCTCCCTGCATGGAGACTGCTTCTCCCTCTGCCGGTGTTTCTGCCTTTCTCTGTGTCTCTCATGAATAAATAAAATCTTTTTAAAAAATAAAAAGAATGAGTGAATTTTGTCAGATGCTTTTCCCACAACCACTGAGATGATTATGATTTTTCCCTTTCATTATGATACAGGAAATTACAATAATAGTCTTAAATTTTAAAATTACTTTCCCCAGAAAAAAATCTCCACTTGTAGCTTTAATATACTGCTGGATTATATTTACTAATATTATAATTACGATTTTATATCAATATTTATAAGGGATATTGGTCTGCAATTTTCTTCACTTGTAATGTCTTTGTCAGGATTTGGTATCAAAAAACTAGTTGGAAATTTTTCTTTCTCTTCTATCTTTAGGAAAAGTTTGTAAAACCCTGGTATTATTTCTTTAATTTTTTAAATTTGAGTATACAGTGTTACATTAGTTTAAGGCATACAATATAGTGATTCAATGTCTCTATACATTATGCTATGTTCACCACAAGTGTAGCTACCATCTGTCATCATAGAATACCATTAGAAAAACACTGACTATATTCCTAATCTGAACCTTTTATCCCATGACTTATACATTCCATAACTAGGAGGCTATATCATTCATTTTGCCCATCTCCCCAAGACTGGTATTATTTTTTCCTGAAGTGTGTATTAGAATTCACCAGTAAGACCTTCTAGATCTGGGTATTTCTCTAGGAAATTTTTTATGACAAATTCAATATCCCTGGTATATGGCTCTTTAAGTTTTTCTATTTCATCTTATGTCAGTCTTAGTAAATTGGATTTTCCAAATTTTCCCATTTCATCTAAGTTTCAAATTTATTGCCATAAAGTTGTTCATCACATTCCTATATCTTACTATTCATAGTATCTACATTAATAATGTCCTATTTCATTCCTACCCTACAGTGAGTTTTATCCTCTTTTTGTAATCAATCTTGCTAGGGGATTATCTATTGTATTAATATTCTCAAAGAATCAACTTTTGATTTCATTGATTTTTTCCTTTTTTTCTCTTTTTTTCTCTATTCTTTACTATTTCCTTTTATCTATTTTCTGTGGGTTTAATTTGTTCACCTTTTTTAAGTGTCTCAATAAAAATCTGAGTTATTTCTTCTGTTCTAAAATAAACATTTTTATACATTTCCCTCCAAAATCTGCTATAGTTTCATGCCACAAATTTTGACATGCTACATTTCTATCATTATTCAGATTATTCATTAAAATAATTTCTGAAAAAATAAAATAAAATAATTTCTGATTATTTTCCTTGTGATTTCTTCTTTGGCCCATGAATTTATTTACCAGTGTGGTATCTAAATATTCAGCCTTTTTTAGGTATGTTAAGGTCACCTATTTCTAGGATAATTCTGATGTAGTTAAAGAAGAGACTCTGTAAAATCTCAATCATTTTAAACATAGGGAGACTTGTCTTATGGTTCAGCATACGGTCTTTCCAGTAAACATTCTATGTGTCCTTCACCATTATAGCTATGGTGCTCTATAAATATAAATTAAGTCAAGGTAATAAATAGTGTTGTTCAGAATTTCTACATTCTTACCAATTTTTCACTACTATCAACTGCTAAAAGAGGGATATTACAATTCCCAACTATGATTAGATTGTCTAGTTCTCATTTTAGTTTAAGTTTTTATTTCATGTTTTTTGAAGCCCTTTCACTAAATACAAACATATACATGATCGTTACATCTTCCAGATGAACTAAGGCCTTTATCACTGTGAAATGCCTCTTTGGATCTCTGATATTTGTATTTCAATCTATTTTGTGTGTTCTTAAAATAATCAATCCAATTTTCCTATTCTTACTGTTTGCATGGGATATGATGTATCTTTTTAAAATCTTTATTTTCAACTTCCTTGTAACTTTATATTAAATAAAGTGTGTCTCTTATGGCCAGTTTATAGTTTAGTCTCCATTTTTTATTCAGACTAATAATCTCTGCCTTTTTATTAAAGTAGTCCACTGATATTTAGGGTAATTATTGATATGTTTCATTCAGATGTATCATTTTGCTCTTTGCCTTCTATTCATATCACCTTTTTTTTCTGCCCCTTTTTTGGGTTTATCAAAACTTTTTAGTGCTCTAATTTTTGGCTTTCAGCTCGAAGGAGATGAAGGTGCAATGTCTTTGGTCATCCCAAATCTGGGTTCATCTGAAAGAAATGCCTCCACCATGCTGCCTAAGGTCAGCCCCGATGAAATCAAAGTCGTACACCTGAAATGCCACTGGGGAAGTTGGTGTCACATCTGCCCTAGGCCTGAAGATCAGCCCCCTGTATGACTCAAAAAAAGGTTGGTGATGACACTGCCAAAGCAACCAGTGATTGGAAGGGTCTGAGGATTACAGTGAAACTGACCGTTCAGATCAGAAAGCCCAGATTGAAGTATCTTCTGCCTCTGCCCTGATTATCAAAGCCCTCAGGGAACTGACAAGAGACAGCAGAAAAACATTAAGCACAATGGAAATACTAATTTGATGAGATTGTCATCTCATCAACAAAGCCAAACAGACATAGCACCAATCTTCAGCCAGAGAACTCTCTGGAACTATTAAAGAGATCCTGGGGATTACCCAATCTGTAGGCTGAAATGTTGATGACCAGCCTCATGATATCACAGATGACAACAGTGTGTAGTGAAAGCCCAACTAAGTTAAGAACTCCAAAGGAAAATATTTCAATAAAGGATCATTTGACAACCGAAGGAAAAACAATTTTTTAGTATTGGCTTTCTAGGTTTCTTCTCATTATTTTATAGTGGCTGCTCTAGGGAGAATGATATGTATCAATAACTTACCATAGTGTACTTAAGACTTAATAGTGTACTACTTCATGCATAATGAAAAAATTTTATAACAAAATAGTCGTATTTACCCTCCTCCTGCCCTTTGTGTCATGGTTATCATATATCTAATGCACTCTATATAGCATTTCTTAAAGAAGCCATATACATACCTTAAAAATTAAGAAAAAATATATAGCCTTTTATATTTATCTACATATTGTTTATAATTTTTTTCATTCCTCCCATTGATTCAAATTTTCATCTGATGTCATTTTCCTTCAGATGAAAAAAAAATCCTTTCGCATGTCTTTGGCATTTAGTATAGTTTTCAAGGTCCTTATTTTTGCAGCATACAGAATTGTGGCTTGATAGTCTATTTCTGGCATCATTTTACAGATGTCTTTCCTTTGTTATCTGGCCTTCACTGTCCTGATTGAAGGTCAGCCCTCATTTGTGTCAGTGTTTCCCCTTTCTCTGAGGGAGAAACTTTTTTTGTTTTGTTTTGTTTGTTTTTATTTTTTTATTGGAGTTCAATTTGCCAACATATAGCATAACACCCAGTGCTCATCCCATCAAGTGCCCCCCTCAGTGCCCATCACCCAGTCACCCCAACCCTCCGCCCACCTTGAGGGAGAAACTTTAAAAGTTTCTCTTTATTTTTGGATTTACCACTGTGCATAGGTGGTATCATTGATACCTGCGCCTAGGTATCATTTTCTTTATCATTTATCATTTTCTTTCTGTTAATCTTGCTTTAGAATTGATAAAAGCCATAGATCTGCAAATTTATGCTTTTATTAAATGTGGTAATTTTTTCAGAAATTTTTCAAATAACTTTCTTTTGCCCTATTCTCCCTCTCTTTCCTCTCCTTAGGGTCTCCAATTACACATTTATACCTACTTGATATTGTTCCACAGGTGACTAAGGAAACTTTCTTCTTCTTTTTAATTTTTTTTCCTATGTTTCTCTAACCATTTCTACTAACCCAGCTTCAAGTTCACTGACACTCTTTTCATCTACCTTCAATCTACTACTTGGACCTTTGAAGTTTGTAAGATATTTTATTTTTCAGTCTAGAATTTCTATTTGATTCTTTTTTAAAGTTTCCATTTCTTTGCTGAGATTCTCCGTTTGTTATTTCATGATAATCACACTCTCCATCTTTGAATATACTTATAAAAACTAAATAAATGACCTTACCTCCTAATTCCAACATCTGGGTCATCTTAGAGTGATTTGCTATTGACTTATTTTTACACTAGCAATGGTTACCATCTGTGTCATCTTCATTTTAGGGCTACTACAACAAATAATGCTGTTATGAATATTTTATATATTTCTCTTTATTCTACCTATAGAAGGCTGAATTTATAGGATATCTGTTATCAGTTACTTTTCTATATACCAGCAATATGAGAATTCTTTTCATTTTTATTACAATGTTTATATATTTTAATTTCAAAAAGTATTAAAATAAGATATAAGATCTTTGCTTTCCTAGAAAAGGAACATCATTCAAACACTGAGAACCATTGTTTTCCATTCAAGACTCAAAAACTATTTGAATACTGTCAGTTGTTGTTCAGAGACTTGGGAATATGAAAATAAACAAATTAAGGCTTTGACATCAAGAGCTGACATTTCCTAACTTTGTTTCTACAAAATCAATGGTTCTCAAACTTCTTGTGCAACAGGATAATCATATATAGACCTTCTATAAAACACAGAGGGCAAGGCTCCACCTCAAACCTACTCATTCTCAAATCTGAAGATACGGGTAAGGAATGCACACATATACCACACATGCTCATATATTTAAGCTGCTTAGATTGTTCTAATACAGCTCAGTCACAAACAAGCACTCTATTACAACTAAAAGGATTCCTACAACCTCAAAAGATAATTTTTCAAAATAACTGCTAAAATAAAGTATAAAATTCCTAAGTTCTCATCTCCTTACTAGTATTTTAAAAACAAAAATAAAGATTCCAAATACCTTTATCTCATAAACATTCAGTTGCTTGCTTTCTGCTGTACCCTTTTTTTTCAAGGCCTTATTCTGTAAAAAAAAAAAAAAAAAAAAAAATTAAAGAATTATGCTTACTAACAATGTGATTCAATTCTGCACTGCCACTGACTTAGACTGAAATTACTAAAGAATTATTCTCTAAAAGTATAGTGAAAAAAAAAAGTTTTTCTTTAACAGTTTAATTTTGAGAATCAGTACATACCTCCTGCTGGAGTTCTTCAATACACTTGCTTTTATTTTCAACTTGTTTCTTTAAACTGTTACACTAAAAAATTATGAGAAACTAATAATTATCTTATTCAATATTCCAGTCAACATAGGTAATTTCAAACTAACAAAAATATTGCATAAAATAACATAAAGGTCACTTCAAAAATCATTTAGTTTAGTAATCCCATTAATGTAAAAAATTATGTGATTAAGTATAAATTTTAATAAAGATTTTCTCAATGTAAATTTGAAATTCTTAACATTTCTCAACCTATTTAAAGAATACATGAATTCAATTACTTTAAGGAAAATGTACTTCTTGGTCAATTAATTCTATATAAATGGCTGAATTATATCATTAATTGGATTTTGAAAAGCTACAGCCAGAAGTAAGATTACCTATAACTTGCCTTCTTCCTTACTCATTATTCTCCATTTCTCATTTCCGAGTCTCTTATACTTTTATATTTGGGGAAGGGGAATAATATAATAATCTACCTCCTTCTAAATATATTCTAATATAGAAATACCACCTAAACCAATTTTTATATCTCACTTTGAGAGACTATTTCACCTGAGTACACACACAATTAGATTAAGAGGCATTAGGCTAAGAAATATTTGGAGTACCATAAAAGCAGCACAGATTTCTAAACAGTCATAAAATGCTACAGATATGTAAGTTGTCCTAATTTCCATCTAGAAAGACACTCCAATGGAAAAAAATTAATCTCTCAGCACAAAATACTCTGTTAAATATTTTTATTGCAAAACCCATGTACAGTCACAGTCTGCTATTTATTCTAAAACTGAGTAATACATGGCACAGCTATTTAATATCTCATTTTTAATATACCCCACCTCTATATGGTCTACTTCAGAAAACGCAAAAGAAAACTAAGGAAGAAAAGCTATAGAAAAATGAGAAACATTTTAGTGACTTTCATGCCAATTTTACTGGTATAAACATATTAGCAGGTACAACTATTATACAATGTTTATTTATTTTAAAAATCTACAATTTCCAATTTTGGCAGAAAAGCCACCTATATACTCTGAACAACCTTCCTAATAAAGATAATTTAAAAGGAAATGGCTACAAAATAAGGAATCTGCTTACTTGAAATGTAACTTTAAAGTGGCAATAATAGGTTTGGGGGTAGCACCAAAGCTAGCTAAGGATATTTGCTAAAACTACCTAGGAAAAGGGAGATAGGAGATAAAACTTAGAGCTCACTAAAGGAAAGGAATTGAATAAGACAACCCTGCACAAAGCCACAAACTCAAAAGACTACCTACTCCATGAAAATGTAAAAATAAATAAATAAATCTGTCACACAGAGGGGCACAAGAAAACTTGTCTGCCTTGATGTTAGCACTAAGTGAAAGGTATCAAAATGGTCTCAGAATTTTAGCCATGAGGTGGCCTTATAGGAGTTTATAGCCTGAATTCATACTATTACTAGGATTTGGAAAAGCCTAAAATGGAGAATTTAATTTAAAATGGTTCCTGGTGAAAGGTGCTCCTAAAGAAATCCTTTTGGGGGATCCCTGGGTGGCACAGCGGCTTGGCGCCTGCCTTTGACCCAGGGCGTGATCCTGGAGACCCGGGATCGAGTCCCACGTCGGGCTCCCGGTGCATGGAGCCTGCTTCTCCCTCTGCTATGTCTCTGCCTCTCTCTCTTTCTCTCTGTGTGACTATCATAAATAAATAAAAATTAAAAAAAAAGAAATCCTTTTGGGAAGATATAAACTTTAACACAAGCCTCAAAGAATTCCCATAGATAAAATTCCAAAGAATCATAAAGAACACAAAGAATTCATAAGAATCAATGAGTAAACATCAGCAGAAAGAATGAAAATCAGACTTACCCCTGAAAAGACTTCAGATATTGATATTCCTATAAAGCCAACTTTATAACTCACATTACTACAGTCCAAAAATAAGTGCATGTCTTACTAAAATAATGACATCAAAACTATCAACTTTGAATGTCATTTGACTGCTCCATCTTACTCTTTTTTTTTCTGAATAAACTAATGAAAATTAAAATAACTTGTCACTCCTTTTAAATTTAAATAATCTCCAAATTTAGGGCTAATGAAGATAAATATATTTGGTAAAATGTCCAAAATTCTTGAAAAGGATTTAAACTACCATAGTTTTTTTTTCCCCAATCACAGTCCATTTCTTTTTTTTTTTTTAAGATTTTATTTATTTATTCATGAAAGACACAGAGAGAGAGGCAGAGACATAGGCGGAAGGAGAAGCAGGCTCCCAATAGGGAGCCCCATGTGGGACTCACCAAAAGCAGATGCTCAACCATTGAGCCACCCAGCCGTCCCACAATCACAGTTCATTTCTAAGTAAAATAGCAATAAAGAATTTCATTTACCAGAATTCTAGGCAGAAAAAAAATGGTGTTGATTATCAGAGGTCAGAACTTCAGAGAGAACCATACTTTTCCAGAGCATTACTTATGTAGAAGGTCAAGTTTAGGACAAATGTATAGAGATGAGAGAAGTGAATTGGGATGGGCAACCAGGCAGTAAAAACACTTCACAACTTCACATAAAGAGAGTAGAAAATTTTCTGTAGCTCCTTTGATTATAAGAATGAGAGAAATGTCTAACAACAATGTTTAAAAGCATCTTGCCATTCTAAACATATCTGCAACAAATGCAGCTGCTGAGAGTGTAAAATTTGGGGAAAGGGAAAAAGATAACTAAAGAGGAGTTTAATGAAACTTTGCTCTTTGAAATTTTGAAGTACAAAACTCCTGAAACCAGAGCTTCTTCAAAGAAATCTGTGGTAAAATCCAAAATTATTCCTTTAACGCCTTCAAAAGAGAACTGAAATCTCCCTGTACAGGACAGTATAAAGACTGGTCAGAATCTAGTCATATATATATATTGTTACAAAGACTCTTCTTAAAAACATTTCTTGCAATTTGATAATACCTTGTTTTCTAAGATCTTCATTTGTTTCTCTTTTTTTAAAACTTCACATTCAATGCTGCGAGCCTAAGAAACATTATTTGCCATCAGATTTAAAATGTTAACAGAATTTCTATTTTCTTCTATGAATATCTTTCAAAAGTGGAATTACATAACTTAGTCTTATATTTCTACATAAAATATCCAGACTCCCAGTTTAATGCAGTATCCTTTTTTAAAAAGAAATTATCTTTAATTTTTTTGTTAATGTTCATCATTCTTATTTTAATCTTAGCCCAATATTACTTTGTAATATTTAATCAACTTTCCCAGTTTACCCTGAATTTTTTAAAGTTGTCTTGTACAGAAATGTTTATAATCTTTTAAATGTATCTTTCACAAACATCTGTTAACCTGAACCTCAGAACAACCCAATGATAAAGGGCAGGTATTATTATATCCATTGTAGAGATGAGAAAATAGTCTGAGAGAGAGCATGTATAAAATAATATAAATGTCTGAACTAAGGTAGCGAATTGGGGAGAAAGGTGTAATGAATTTCAATATCAGGCAAACTTCTGAGAACTACTTCCAAATTGGATTCTTTTGGGGAAACTGTTTCAATAAGTAAATTGAAATCCGACCACGGAACAAGCTTAAAAGTGCTAACAAAGTGTAAGTGTTTCATTTTCAGCTTTTTTCCTTATCACTAATATCTTGTACATTGGTGAAATACATTTAAATTCCTGGTAAAGGATTTTTATTTTACATTGAACAATAAATTCATATTTTTCTCCATCACAAAAGAACTAGTGTCCTGAAGCAGCCTGTGATGCAAATTTTAAAGTAGTATATTACATAGCAAACCTTTGGGAGATTAAATTCCATTGTCTAGTTGAACTTAATAAATATAAAGAAAAAATACCTTTTGGAGAGAAAAAAAGTGTGGTATAGTCTAAACAATCAATGTTAAAAGGCCAGCACCACTACTTCTTAGTCATGTAGCCTTCCTTTCAAGGCTTTTTCACTCTTCGGAGGCCTAATTCCTTAATTTATAAAACGAGGAAAAAATAACTTGCAGTTAACTAAGAATGTATATAAAGAACTACAATGTTCCTGGTACACTGTCAGCCGTTAAAAATATTAGTTCATCTCATCCTTAGTCGATATAGTCTTACAACTTTCTAAAAATAAATATGACACTTCTCAGGTCAAAATTGTTCAATAACCTCAAATTCCTAAATATAGTTTATGAAGCCTTAAATAATCTGCCCTCATCTCTCTCAATCTTCATTTCCCCTATCCTTCATCTCTCCATGCTCATCTCTCTACTCTCATCTTTTCCTACTCCCTCCACTATTACTACTATCTTAAACTCCACCTTTTAGCCAAGATGAACTTTTCATAGTTGTTTAAATATGACACTCTCTCATACTCTGCATAGAGTGTATGTGTGTGTGCTTATAATTTATAATACTCTCTTCCCTGATATATTTGTGTCCACTCCTCTGCCTTCCACTAATTCCTATTAATCTTAGGTTTCAAACTGAATGTCACTTCTTCCAGTAAGCTTGTCCTGACTCAATTTTTGATTAGATGCTCCCTGTATAGATTCCAGTATCATTTATATAGAGAACCTGCTTTGGTTTGGCAACCATCCTTTCCTGAGAAGACACTATTAGTATAAATTCCATAGTAATCTGGCTTATTAATCCATGTGGTTTGATGGAAGCTGATCTGTCTCTAGGAGTAGGTAGGTACACAGCTTAGGCTTCACCAAATTACTTTACCCCTTAACCACAATTACTGACTCAAGAATAAGTAAGTAAACTAAACTAGGCCAAAGTCCTTTCCAAGATTTTTTTTCAGAGCATTCAAGATGTTTTTTTAAAGCCTTCCAACTGATTCCAGTGCCTTTCACATCTCCCCAATCCATTCTTAAAAATTAAAAATGTCATTTCCCTAATTTAAAAAAAACCCTTAATTAGATTACATATTATCCACCAGAACAAATGAAATCCAAACTGGGCACCTGGAACAATGCCTCACACATGTACGTAGCTAAATATGTGTTGAATGAATGAAAAAACACAGTCAAGGCCTTTACAATCTAGCTTGATCTTTCTATTTAGGCAAATTTTTCCCCCACTACGTATACTGAATACTATTATCATGTCACATATTTTGTACTATTCCACTTCTGTGACATTCTTTGCTTAAAAATCTTCCTATCTCAACTTGTTGAAATCATATCCACCAAAGCACAACACAAACATCAATTTATCAGTATGTTCCTTACTACTAAAACATGAGCCCCTTTAGCCTAAAAATGTAAATCAACATTAAATATTGAACATTTATGAGGTTTTGCTTTGTGTTTTTTAAGTAGGCTCCACATCAGCATGGAACCTGACTTGTACTCATGAGCCCGAGATCAAGACCTGAGCTGAGATCACAGTCAGGTGCTTAAGTGACTGAGCCACCTAGGTGCCCCTAAATATTGAGCATTTATGAAAGAAATTTAAAATTATGCCACTATTTCTTCTAGATATAAACCATGTAAGCAAAATAACCCAACTCTGCCTATAGTTTAAAGGTCAATAGCCTACAAGAGTCCCTATATCACTATTTATACTATAGCATACTTTACTTCTTTTTTAAACATGTGCTGTTTATTTTAGGACTTGAAATTCTGTTATACAATTTATTATTAAATATAACATACATTTTCTTCACTTTTGTCCAATTTACATTTAACTTCATCTCCTTTCCGTTTTAGTTCTTCTCTCACAGATACCAATTCATTCCTTAAAGGAAATGGAAGAGTGACAGTGAAAAAATTTTTATATTTTTGTTTCACTCCTTTTCTGGGATTTCTTAAAATCATTGACTATTATATTTTCTCTTGGTTTAGATTTTCTTTTTCTTTTTTTTTTTGGTAATTTTTCATGCATTAATGTCAACAGGTACACTTCCTCTCCTACACTTAAATTACTTTATACATTTAATTTGGAACTAATCATCTAGATCCTTTATCCATTAAAAAAAAAAAGAAATACTTTTTTTAAGTCAAGATTTCACTTTACTCGTAAGTCATAAACCAGTCATCATTCTAACATGTCACAATTTTATACAAATAAATTAGGGACATAAATACAAGTGATTTTAATGAGATATTTACATAGACAAATATCCTTACATATAGAGATAGTATCTCTGGAAACACACAAGAAACAGTGATACTTCTGGGGAAGGAAACTAGATAGCAGGGAGACAATAGGAAGATAGTTTTCTTTCCCTATGTGCCGCTTTGTCACTTTGAAACTTGTGCCATGTTTGTATAATCCTTTCAAAATTGTTTAGATTAAAAATCTGCCTGTTACACATTAAAGCAAAGGTACCTTTGTGTCAGATCCTTGAAGCTATTTCTAATTACAGTCTCTCTGGTTAGCACTAATACGTTGCTGGGTCTAGCCTGTATGCACAGAATATCATTCATTCATATGGCTGGCCATGTAAAAACTGAGTCCAGGATATTTACTCTTTAACTGAGAATTAATTTTTTTTTTATGATAGTCACACAGAGAGAGACAGAGAGGCAGAGACACAGGCAGAGGGAGAAGCAGGCTCCATGCACCAGGAGCCCGACGTGGGATTCGATCCCGGGTCTCCAGGATTGCACCCTGGGCCAAAGGCAGGCGCTAAACCGCTGCGCCACCCAGCGATCCCGAGTATTAAATTTTTAATTGGCATTTTTTTAATTGGCATATTCTTATTATTCTTATGTATTTATATTTAGGTTCTTTAAGTCTATAGGTACATGTACGAAAAGCTATTAACCAAATAATTTGAATCCTCTTAAATAAACAGCAGCTTTCCCTAAAATAGGTCTTCACTTTTTATCCTCAAAATATACAGTGCCTTAATCACAGAGATTGAATCTAAAAATAATGGCTACTTCTGAAGGAGAAAATTGAGCAAAAACAACAAAAGCAATCATTAGAAGTATGATAAAAAATGACTTTCTAAACCTAGAAAATAACGAGTTATGTGTCCAGGAACTGTACGCAGCACTTTGTCCACATAACCACATATAACAAAATGTTATATATTAACCAAATATAAAAAAAAAACTTAATATGTCAGAATATAAGTACGAACAAGAGCCCCCAAATATTTGGAAATCATCCAAATTACTAATGGATTAAAAGGAAATAAAATACAAAAACAGGTTACTTAGAAAATAAACACTAAAACACTATATATCAGGACACCTGGGTAGCTCAGCAGTTGAGCGTCTGCCTTTGGCTCAGGGTGTGATCCTGGAATGGATTTCCACATTGGGTTCCCTGCGGGGAGCCTGCTTCTCCCTCTGCCTGTGTCTCTGCCTCTCTCTCTCTGTGTGTCTCTCATAAACAAGTAAATAAAATCTTTATAAAATAAAAAAAATAAAACACTATATATCAAAACCCAAGTTCATAGATCCATAGCTGTGTTAAGAAGTAAACTACTATCTTGAAATGTTTTTATTATTTGAAAAAGAGAAAAAAACCTAAGTATCAATATATCAAATTGAAAAAGAACTAAAAAAATTAATATTTGATTTCAAGCAGGCAAAAAATTTCTAAGTAGACAAGCAATGGGAAAATTTACACTCCCCCCCAAAAAAGACAATTAGACTTAATACAAAAATCAAAAACCTTGTGTAAGACAAAAATTGCCCAAAATAAAAGGAAAACAAGTTGGGGGAAATATGTACTATAAATTAAACAAGATAAAGGATTACTATATTTTTTAAAGCTTAAATAAATCAGTAAGAAAACAATTGAGACCTCAAAATATTAATGGGGAACAGATAGAAGCAATTTCAGAAATAAGAAATTCTAGCAAGCAAACAAAAAATTATAAAGTTTTTGGATAAAGTTTATCCAAAAAACTAATATTATAAATCATAAGAGTATTGAGTTGTTTTTAGCTATTATATTATCAAATAAGTTAATGATAATATCCAAAACAAATTAAAAGGCTTTGGAACTAGCATTTTCATACAAAAATCATTGAACTGTATGGTTTACAACCAGTAAAACCTATCAGAAAACATATGACTATCAAAAGTCATTGAAACAATTATTGCAGTGACTCAGAAAATTTTACTCCTTGAAATGTACTCTATCAAATTCAAAATAAGGAAACAAATCTGTAGGCACCAAGATGTTGACTACTGTACTATTTATGATAATGGAAAACTAGAAAACATAAATATCTAAAATCAAAAAGAATTAAAATAAATAGTTATATCCACTTAACTAGTTTAGAAGCAATAAAATAGATGATTGTGAAAACACACAGAAACATGGATAATGTTTAAAAATACTAATTTTTTTTTAAATTTCTAAATTTTCTTGCATATAGTTACTTTCTTAAATTTTAAATATAAGAAAGTTTAGGATGCTTTAAAATTAATTTCTATGCCTAATCTTACTATTTCAACACTAAGAACAAAAGATATTATTACAATTTTATTTCTAAGCAGAACTCCAACGTAGTAATTCTAATTTTTTATTTTATCCCACATTCAACATTAAGTATTATCTAAATTAACTGTAACAGATTAACAGAAAAGAAATACTAAATCTTCTGCCAGACAAAAAAAAAAGCCAACTCATTGGTCTTGCCTTAACTGTGTTTCTGTTTCTTCCAGTTTTTCTATTTGTTTCAACATCATTTCTTCCTGCTTTTTGCTATTCTAAGGAAATAAAGGTGTTTATATTAATTATTTTGTTTCAACAAAAATAAAATTGAAACTTATCTAAAACCTTTATCTGTCAGCATAAAATTCATTTAGTTATATATAAAACAAGACAATGGGTTATTTACCTTGCATAGTTCCACATTATTTTTCCAGCCTTACTTTAATTACTCCCCTAACAATCTCTATATAGGAGCTAAAAAAACAAGTCTTACTTGCTGTTTCCCAGTGATAATTTAAGCCTTCTATCCTCTCTTCATATTTCTGTGGTTTCAAGGAATGCTTTTCCATTCACTGTTACCTACTGAACTCATTTATCTTTTAAGCCCAAAATCAATGCTATACTCTCTGAAGCCTTCTCTTCCACCAAGGCCGAAGTAATCCTGTCAACTCTGGCAACACTTGATCCCAAAAACAACACATATAGTATTTTAAGTTATTTGAGCCTTTGGTTTCTATTGAGCCATAAGAACTTTAAGAGGAAGGAAGAGGTTATTCACCATTGTATCCTCCACATTCTTACATAACTTAATAAATACTTCACAAAAATCTTGATGCTTAAAACTAGATCAACTTTATCAATCGGTAGTCTATATATTCTGTTGCTCATTATCACCATCTAAATCAATATGCAAGTTTTTCTTTTGAAACAAAGTATCAGCTCTAAGATAATCAGATTTGTAAAGGTGAAAGAATCTTGGAAGGTCATCTATTCTAATACCCTAATTTTAAAGGTTAGAAAACTAAGTCACTGGTACTTTTTCAACTCACATCAATATCTTCTTGCTGTTTCTTGATTTCTAGGGCCATATCACTTGTTTCTTGTGCTAGTTCTTTGTTCTCCAGTGAAAGCCTGTTGCAGCTTGCATTTAGTTCAGTAGTCTTAAGCCTATTTTTTAAAAACATGTCAGACCTAAATATTTACCTATTAAATTATATGATGTGGAATTTAATTCAAGATAATCTTAGGGTAAAGGAAGAAAGAGCTGGGAGTATAAATAAGATTGGCCATTAGTTAATAATTTCTGAATCTGAGTGATAGGTACATGCTGCTTCATTACATTATTCCCCCGACTTTGTACACGCTTGAAATTTTCTAGAATAAATTTTTCAAGATGTCATATATTTCCTTGAATATTCCCTACACATTTCATGCCCCATATTTTTCCACACATTTTGAAGGATATATGATTATTTTCATATTATTTTTTCTCTCTAGTATACTGTCTTTTAGAAACTATTCCAAACTTCTGGTGATTTGATTAAAGTAGTACACAAGGTATGAACTATTTTTAACAAAATATTTAAATTAAAATAAATAAAATTTGTTTAACTTCTATACACAACACTTGAACAGCTCTTACAAGATCTCAAATGCTCTACACTGGAAGAGAGATTACTGCAATTATTGGTTGCAATCAAAATCAATTTTAAATGAGAGAAGGGGACTGTGTGTCTCTATGGAATGATTTCAGTAGCACCTACTATCTTCTTCTACTTACCAGTACTGGAAAATCATTGAAGAGTAGATTAAAAAAAAGAAAGGTTGAAAAAGCAAATATACCAAGGATATCATAAATTTATACTGAAGTATAAATAACTAACCAACCCATTTGTTAAAAGGAAATTTGGTTGATAAATTTTTACCGATAATTCAAAGACCTGTGTGTCACCAAAACAAATCTATGAAATAATTTAACAAAATAACCAAAATAACTATGTAGAACTGCAAATGATTATTTTTATCAGGAACCAGATATCTCCAAGAAAAGTAATACAGTGATCTTATAAAGAAGTTTTCAACTTTGTAACGTACTCTTTTTATGTTAATAATATGTATATATCATTGCTAAAGTAATTAACAATGGAATTAATAAATTATTTTGATCTCTAGGAATAAAACACAACTTTAACCCCATTTAAATAAATATCAAATATAACTAATTTACTCTTAACTATCAGAAAGCTTAGAAATTGAATATATAAGTTATTTATAGACAGAAAACTTACTTCTCATTTTCAAGCTCAGTTTTCAGCTCTTTAACCTGTTTAGAATAATGCTGTTCACTTGTCACAATGGCAGTTAATTGTATTTCCAAATCATGTACTTTTTCCTGGAAAGTAAATGTATATAATGACAGCAAACATTTTTTTACTATTTTCTTATTTAAAAGTATGGCCACTTTGTAATCAAGTCATATATTTGGCAATATTTTGATAAGAAAATGTCAAATTTTAAAACTTGGATTTAATGCCAAAACCATTATAATTTTAGAACAAGGATCAATGACAAATTTAAGTAAATTCCATCTTGATATTCTAAAGCTCAACTAGTAAAATTATGTTCACATATAAAATATTTTCATCAATTTTGCTCTACAAGGTAATTAATCTCAATTAAAATGTTATATTAAGAAAAAATACATTAATTAATGAAATCAGGCAGTATCTTAAAAACTAAGCTCTTCTGGGGGTGCCTAGGTACTCAGTCAGTTAAGGATATAACTTCAGTTCAGGTCATGATCAGGAACTGAGATCTAGCCCCACCTCCAACTCCACACTCAGCAGGGAGTTGGCTTGTCCCTGTCTCTCACCCTATGCCCCTCCCCCACTTCTGCTCATGCTCAAATAAATAAAATCTTTAAAAAAAATCTAAGCTGTTCTTATTATAAAAAGATAGTTACAATGTAATGCTGAAAAAATACTTCTTTTAAATAAAAAATCTATTCTAAAATTATAGTAAGAACACTATAAAATTATAAAAAAGAACTTAAAAATTAAAAAGAACTTAATAACGGTGAAATTTTAAATGTATAAATTAAGAAATACTAAAGAAATTGAAAATGTGATTGTTATAAACCATAGCATTATGCATACTATTGATATCTATTGAGATCTCAATGTTGACCTTTCTCTCCCACATTATAATATGAAAATTCTTTAGACTGGTTTCAAACAATCATTAGTATATTATATGTAGCATGAACACGTCCTTTGAAAGGAATTTTGTGAAGAAATCTCTCACAAAGCTAACAACTATACCACATTCTGTAAACATGTACTCTACTAATAAAATGTTGGAAAGAAAAATGTATTTTTTTAAAGCAAACCTCTCTGGTTTGGAGAAGACCAGTTAGTTCTTGTTCTGTTCCTTTTAATTCTTCAGCAATTTTCTCAAATTGTTTCTTTTCATCTAAAAGCTTTTGGTTTTCTGCCTATTTAAGAACATTAACAAATCATGACGGCCAAAGCACACATGTATGCAAAATAATCAAAATGTCTAACTGTAGCAAAAAGAATTATCAGTATCTCTTTGGCTAAATTTTTTCAAAATGAGAAAACAAGTCATAATTAAGTAAATTTCAAAACTAAATATGACAATGGACAGAGCCCTGAAATTTTTTATTTAAAAAAAAAATACTGGTTACTGAATTCAAACTTTATCTTATGTATAAATCACTCCAATTTATTAAATTTATTAGTCACTCACTATTTCATCAATCCTGCTTCTCGTTATATTATACTAAAATGTGCTTCCCTATAATTTTCATGCAATGATCATTGTTCTGCCTTCCTTAGTCACATAACTCTAATTTCTTTTTTACATGACAGCTAACAAATATTTTATCTTCACTATCTATAATCTCTAATTCTATTATCATTCTTCCTATGAAATGGTTTTACTTTATTCCCTCAGGATGGACCTGAGTAGCCATCCTTGTATCAGACAAACTAGATTTTAAACCAAAGATTAATAAGAGATGAAGAAAGACACTATATCATAATAAAGGGGTCTATCCAACAAGAAGTTGTAACAACTGTAAATATTTACAGTATTTAACACTTCTTAACTTGGCAGCCAAATATATAAATCAATTAATAACAAAATTAAAGAAACTCATTGATAATAACACACTAATAGTAGAGGATTTTAATAACACCTCACAGCAATGGACAAATCATCTAAGCAGAAGATCAACAGAGAAACAAGGACTTTGAATAACAAACTGGATCAGATGGACTTAACAGATATATTCAGAGCATTTCCTCCTAAAGCAGCAGAGTACACAATCTTTTCAAGTGCACACGGAACGATCTTCAGAACAGATCAGATCACATACTGGGGCACAAATCAGGACTCAACTGGTACAAAACAGACTGAGATCCTAACCTCAGTATTTTCACACCACAATGCTATGAGACTTGAAGTCAAATGTAAGAAAAAACTTGGAATGGGGCAGCCCAGGTGGCTCAGTAGCTTAGCATCACCTTCAGCCCAGGGCATGATCCTGGAAACACGCCCACATCAGTCCCACATCAGGCTCCCTGCATAGAGCCTGCTTCTCCCTCTGCCTGTGTCTCTGCTTCTCTCTCTCTCTCTCTCTCTCTCTCTGTGTGTGTGTGTGTGTGTGTGTGTCTCATGGATAAATAAATAAAATCTTAAAAAAAAACTTGGAAGGACAACAAATACATGGAGATTAAAGGACGTCCTCCTAAAGAATGAATGGGTCAACCAGGATATTAAAGAAGAACTTTAAAAATACATGGAAGCAAATGAAAATGAAAATATGACACCTCAAAACCTTTGGGATGCAGCAAAGGAGGTCCTAAGAGGGAATTATAAAGCAATAGAGCCCTTCTTAAAGAAGCAAGAAAAGTGTCAAATATACAACCTCACTTTACACCTAAAGGAGCTGGAAAAAGAACAGCAAATAAAGCTTAAATTCAGCAGGAGAAGAGAAATAATAAAGAGTAGAGCAGAAATAGATGATATAAAGATTTTTTAAGACAGTAGGACAAATCAACAAAACTAGGAACCAGTTCTTTGAAAAAATTAAGACTGAGGGATCCCTGGGTGGCGCAGCGGTTTGGCGCCTGCCTTTGGCCCAGGGCGCGATCCTGGAGACCCGGGATCGAATCCCACATCGGGCTCCCGGTGCATGGAGCCTGCTTCTCCCTCTGCCTGTGTCTCTGCCTCTCTCTCTTTCTCTCTGTGTGACTATCATAAATAAAAAAATAAAAAAAAAAGAAAAAATTAAGACTGATAAACCCCAAGCCAGACTTATTAAAAAGAAAAGAGAAAGGACCAAATCTTTAAAATCACCAATGAAAGAGGAGATATCACAATCACAGAAATACAAACAATTAAAAAAGTATTACGAGCAATTATATGCCAACAAATTAGGCAATCTGGAAGAAATGGATGCATTCCTAGAAACATAAACTACCAAAACTGAAGCCAGAAGAAATAGAAAACCTGAACAGACCCATAACCAGCAAGGAAATTGAATTAGTCATCAAAAATCTCCCCCCCCCCCAAAAAAATCTCCCAACAAACAAGAGTCCAAGGCCAGATGGCTTCCCAGGGTAAGCCTAGCAAACATTTAAAGAAGGATAATACCTATTCTTCTGAAACTGTGCCCAAAAATAGAAATGGAAGGAAAACTTTGAAATTCATTCTTTGAGGCCAGCATTACCTTGACCCCAAAACCACACAAAGACCCCACTAATAGGGAGAATTATAAGCCAATATCCCTGATCAATACGGTTGCCAAAATTCTCAACAAGATACTAGCTAATAGGATCCAATAGTACATTAAAAGGATTATTCACTATGGCCAAGTGAGATTTATTCCTGGGCTGCAGAGGTGCTTCAACATCCACAAATCAATCAACATGATACATCACATTAACAAAAGAAAGGACAAGAATCATATGACCTTCTCAGCTGATGCAGAAAAAGCATCTGACAAACTATAGTGTGCTTTCTTCATAAAAACCCTCCACAATATATGGATAGAGGGAACATATGTCAATATCATAAAAGCCATATATGAAAGACACAGTGAATATCATTCTCAATGGGTGAAAAACTAAGAGCTTTTCCTCTAAGATCAGGAACACAGCAGTGATGTTCACTCTTACTACTGTTATATAACAGTACTGTAAGTCCTAGCCTCAGCAATCAGACAACAAAAAGAAATAAAAGGCATCTAAATCATGTCTTCCCAAACAACATGATACTCTATATAGAAAACCCAAAAGGCTCTACCAAAAAATTGCTAGAACTGATATAGGAACTCATAAAGTTGGAGGATATAAAATCAACACAAAAAAGTCTACTGCATTTTATACACTAACAATGAAGCAGCAGAAAGAGAAATCCAAGAATTGATCCCATTTGCAACTGCACCAAAAATCTTGATACCTAAGGAATAAACCTAACCAAAGAGGCAAAACACCTGTACTCTAGCAAATATATAACACTTATGAAAGAAATCGAAGAAGACACAAAGAAATGGAAAAATGTTCCATGCTCATGGATTGGAAGAACAAATATTGTTAAAATGTCTTTGCTACCCAAAGTAATCTACACATTCACTATTTCTATCCCTATCAAAATACCACGAGCACTTTTCACAGAGCTGAACAAACCATTCTAAAATTTGTATGGAAACAGAAAATGCCCCAAATAGCCAAAGCAATCTTTAAAAATAAAAGAAAAACTGAAAGCATCACAATTCTGGACTTCAAGCTCTATTACAAAGCTGTAATCACCCTAACAGTATGGTACTGGCACAAAAACAGACACATAGATCAAAAGAACAGAATAGAGATCCCAGAAATAGACCCTCAACACTATGGCAAAAAATATTCGACAAAGCAGAAAAGAATATTCACTGGAAAAAAAGTCTCCTCAACAAGTGGTGTTGGGAATATTGGATAGCCACATGTAGAAGAATGAATGAACCTGGACCATTTTCTTACACCATACACAGAAATAAATTCATAATGGATGAAAGACCTAAATGTGAGACAGGAATCCATCAAAATCCTAGAGGAGAACATAGGCAGCAAACTTCTTTGACCTCTGCCGCAGCAACATCTTGCTGGACACATGAAAAAATGCTCCACATCACTTGGCATTAGGGAAATACAAATCAAAACCACTATGAGATACCACCTCACACTTGTCAGATAGCTAAAATTAACAACTCAGGAAACAACAGATGTTGGCAAGGAGACAGAGAAAGGGGAACCCTCTTACATTCTTGGTGGGAATGCAAGCTGGTACAGCCACTCTGGAAAACAGTATGGAGCTTCCTCAAAAAGTTAAAAATAGAATTACCTTACAACCCAGCAATTGCACTACTGGGTATTTATCCAAAGGATACAAAAATAGTGATTCAAATATTTAGAGCAGCAGTGTCCACAATAGCCAAACTGTAGAAAGAGCCAAGATATCCATCAACAGATGAATGGATAAAGATGTGGTGTGTGTATGTGTATGCATATATGTATATACACACACACATACATATGCACAATGGAATATTACCCAGCCATCAAAAAGAATGAACTCTTGCCATTTGCAATGATGTGGATGGAACTAGAGGGTATTATCCTAAGTGAATTAAGTCAGAGAAAGACAAATACCATATGATTTCATCCATATGCGGAATTTAAGGAACAAAACTCATGAACATAGGGGAACGGAAGGAAAAATAAGAGAGGCAAACCATGAGAGACTCTAAAGTATAGAAAACAAACTGAGAGTTGCTGGAGGAGAGATGAGTGGGGGTATGGAGTAATTGAATGATGGGTGTTAAGGAGGGCACTTCATGTAATGAGCAGTGGATATTAGAGGCAACTGATGAATCACTAAATTCTATCCCTGAAACTAACAATATACTATATGTTAACTAAATAGAATTTAAATAAAAACTTTTTTAAAAAACCTACTAATTGTACTTAAAGAGTCTGAATTTTATCTATAGGCAATGTGGAGCTATTTAAAATTTCAATACAGCATATAATATGATCATATTTGTGATTTAAAAAGCTAACTCTAATAATATATAGAAAGATCCATATACATATATATGTGTATATACACACACACAAGTATCTACAAATATAAAGACTAATATAAGTTGAAAGATGCACCATGCAAATCATAAACTTTCTTCAAGACAAAAGGATACTAAAAAAAAAAAAAAAAAAAAAAAAAAAAGACAAAAGGATACTATCAGAGATAAAAAAAGATATTTAATAATGATCAAAGATCAATTTGTCAGGAAGATATAATAGTTATATATGAATGTGAGGCTTATAATAGAAATTCAAAATATGTGACGCAAATATTGACATAATTAGAAAGAAACATTACTAAATCAAAATAGAATGGGCAGCCCTAGTGGCTCAGCAGTTTGGCGCCACCTTCGGCCCAGGGCCCGGTCCTGGAGACCCGGGATTGGGTCCCGCGTCAAGCTCACTGCATGGAGCCTGCTTCTCCCTCTGCCTGTGTCTCTGAACCCCCTCCTCTCTCTCAGGAATAAATAAAATACTTTTTTTAAAAAAGGAGATTTTAACACTTCTCTCTCAATTATAGAAAAAAGGACAAAAAAAAAAAAAAACAGAAGATTTTCACAATACAGTTAATCAACTGAATCTAACTGACATTTATAAAACACTATACCTAACAATAGGAGAGTACAAATTCTTTACAAGTACATGTGGAACATTTACTAAGATATATCCTTAATAAATTTAAATAATATATTCTCTGATCCATAATGGAATTAAACTAAAAATGAATAACAGAAATAAAACAGGAAAGTCTCCAAATACATGGAGAAATTAAGTAACAAACTTCTAAATAACCCCAGGGTAAAGAAGAAATCAAAAGAAACTGAAAATATTTCAACCTAAATGAAAATGAAAATATAACAAAATTTGTGGGATGCAGCTAAAGAGACGATTAAAGGAAACTTATAGCATTAAATGCTCATTTTGGAAAAGAATGGTCTCAAAACAACGATCTAAGTTTCTATCTTAAGAACCTAGAAAAAGATAAAAATAAACAACCCAAAGCAAATAGGAGGAAGGAAATAGTAAAGAGCAGAAATCAATGAAACTGAAAATAGAAAAACGGAGAAAAATAAACAAAATGGAAAGTTGGTTATTTGAAAAGTAAAATTAATAAATTTCTATCAAGACTGACAAAGAAAAAAGAGAGCATACACAAATCACCAATATTAGTAATGAAAGTAAGGGTAAATACTATAGATTCCATAGACATTCAAAATATAACAAATGCTACAAACTCTATGCACAGAAAGTTGACAACTTCAATGAAATGGAGTAATTCCCTAAAAACCACAAACTACCAAAATCACCTAAGATAAAACAGGTAACTTAATAGTTTTATAATAATGAAAGACATTAGATTCATAGTTTAAAATCTTGCCAAAAAAGAGTCTCTAGGTTCAGATGATTTCACCAGAAAATTCTACCAAATGTTTAAGGAAGAAATAACACTAATTCTATAAAATCCCTTTCAAAAAAATGGAAATGAAAGAAATGCTTCCCAACTCATTTTCTGAGGCCAGTAACAGCCTAATTCCAAAACCAGATAATCGAAGAAAACTATAGACTTCCCATGAACACTAAAACAAAAATCCTCAACAGAATATTAATAAAACAAATTCATTCAATGTAGAAAAAGAAAAATATGCCACACCAACTGGGATTTATCCCAAGAATGCAAAGCTAGTTCAATACTTGAAAAATCAATGTACTATACCATATTAAGATTCTGAAAAAGAAAAACCACATAATTGTATCAAAAGGCACAGAAAAAAGCATTTGACAAAATTCAACATAGATTCACATTAAAAGCTGTCAAAGGGACGCCTGGGTGGCTCAGCAGTTGAGCACCTGCCTTTGGCCCAGGGCATGATCCTGGAGTCCCAGGATCAAGTCCTGCATCGGGCTCTTTGCATGGAGCCTGCTTCTCCCTCTGCCTATATCTCTGCCTCTCTATGTCTCTCATGAATAAATAAATAAAATCTTAAAAAAAAAAGCTGTCAAAAAAACTATGCATAGAAGGGCATTTCTAAAAATAATAATAATAATAATTAACATCACACTTAAGATCAAAGTATCCAAGATGTACATGCTCACCACTCCTATTCAAGAATGTCATATTAGAAGTCTGATCCAGTGCAGTTAGACAAGAATAAAAGAACTACCACTGTCCTTATTTGCCGACAAAGTGGCTGTCTACATAGAAAATTTAAGGAATGTGCAAAAAACTCCTAGAATTAACAAATGATTTTAGGAAGACTGCAGGATACAAGGTTAGTGCATAAAGCAATCATTTCCCATCTACTAGCAAAGTACAACTGGAAAGACACTTTTAAATAAATGCAAAACACCTTTCAGAAAGGAAATACTTAGATATAAATGTAACATGAATAGATCTATACACTGAAAACTACAAAATGCTAATTAAAGATTCAAGGACAAATAGATACCATGTTCAAGTATTAGAAGACTCAACATAAGTAATCATAACAATTCAACTCAAATTGATCTATAGATTTCACACAATTACTATTATAGGATTTATTTATTTATTTATGATAGAGAGAGAGAGAGAGAGAGAGGCAGAGACACAGGAGGAGGGAGAAGCAGGCTCCACGCCAGGAGCCCGACGTGGGACTCAATCCCGGGACTCCAGGATAGTGCCCTGGGCCAAAGGCAGACACCAAACCGCTGAGCCACCCAGGGATCCCCCCCACAATTACTATTATAATTCTGATGTAATTTTCTTAGATACAGACCAGCTGAAAATTTATATGATAAAGGAACTGGAATAGCTAAAACAATTTTGAAAAATAATGAAGCTGGAGGAATCACATTACCAAAATCTAAGACTAATTATAAAGCTACAATAATCAAGACACTGATATATTGGTGAACTGATAACAAATAGACCAAGAAAACAGAAATAGTCTAGAAACAGATCCATACAAATATGGCCAATTGATTTTTCTATAAATGTATAAAAGCAATTCAATGGAAAAAGAAAAGGAATCTTTTCAACAAATGATAATACCCCCCTAGATCAATCCAAAGTATTTAAATCTTAAATATCTCTCAAAACCATCCACTTTTTCTCACCACCACCTCCCAGCCTAAGTTATAATCAATCTCTCCTCTAGCTACTTCGGTTGTCTGTCTACTTAACTGTTGTATCTTAATATACTGTTCTCAATATTACAAGCCAAATAAGCTTTTCAAAATGCAAACTAAGTCACTCTCTACTCAAATTCTTTAGAGCTTTCCATTCCTCTTAGGATAAATACAAAACTATCTTGATATGATTCAAAAGGCCATCAATTGCCACACTCCTACTACTTAACTCTTTAGCCTCATTTTGTACCACTCTCTTCTTTTCACTCCACATTGCACTTACCATACTCCTTCCTATCAAAGGAACTTTACAAACAATATTTTCTCTTCTGGATAAGCTCTTCCCTTCCTTATCTGGATTTCAGTTCAATCTTTACTTTTGAAAAAAAAAAAAAAAGGCTCTCCTTACCTAACTAGTTCAAATCCCTTTATTATAGGCCTGATAGCACTATGAATTAATCTTTTACTACCTTTGTCACCATTTTAATATTATCTTTGAATGATTGCTTATATTTAAGTGTGATTATTTCATGACTATAGACCCATGCAAGCAGCATATGCATCCATTTGCTCCCAATTATACCCCCAGAGTATAGCATAATAGAAAGTCAGTATATGTTTGTCAAATGGTTAAATATATTGTTTTATTTTTTTCCTTATAACTACCCCATTAGATTTGTACAATTATTTCCCCATTTCACAGATGGAAAACTGAGGCACAACAATTATTTTGTAATTTTTAATTTGATTTTTCAAAGACAGAAAATTTAAACCTTAAGAAAAACTATTCAGTTCCATTTTGCAATTCATAGATATCTAGAAATGTAAGGAACCTAAGAGATGTTCGTAGTCTGTTTTGCTAAGTATGGGGGAGTCAAAAGGGTGAATAAATCTTTAAACAATTATACCAAAATAAATTAATTCCATTTGTGATACGTGCTATTAAGGAAAAGTTCAGGGTGGCTATAGCCATAGGCCATACAGAGACCTAAACTAGATAAGAGGGATTTATAGATAATATCAAGAGATTTTTCCTAAACTGACATTCAAGGTGAGACTTAAAGTATAACAAAAAAATAAGTATGCATTATGAAATCTAAAAGCAATATAAACTTTATTATTCACAAGAGCTGGAGTAAAGCAATTCAATGGAGAAAGAATTAGCATTTGGAAATAATGCTTCCTGAGAGAAGAACCAGGAGTTGCAAAATCAAGTAGAGATACAATAGGTTAAACCCAAAATCATGTATCTGTAATCATAAACAGTATTATATACCAAAGGTTAGCAAACTACAGCCTGCCAGACAAAATCAGCCTACAGTCTCTTTTTGTAGGCCCTTAACCTAAGGGTCATTTTTATATTTTTACAAGCTCGTTAAAAATAAAAGACAGGAAAAGGACAAGAAGGGGAAGGGAGGTGTGGAAAGAGGAGAAGAAAATTAACATTTTCTATGTAGACTAAAAGCCTAAAATATTTACTATCTAGTTCTTTAAAAAAATGTTTGCTGCCCATGCTCTGTATATTGTAATCAATTAAAACATAATGAAGCCTATCTTAACAAATTCATTAAACATGATTCTATCTGAATATTAAACATAGTTACTGAACATATAACATATATATCTTCCTCAAAACTGTAGCTTGGTAGCTTAAAGGTATCAAAGGCATACCAAACTTACTATCAGTAAATCTGTAGTATCACATGAATATTTAATATTTAATTAAATGTAATGTCAACACACACTCAAATAATATAAACACCTTCACCAAGACAGTTTTCAAAATGTATTAAACTTGGTACAACTAAGAATATGACTTCATTAAAACACAATTTGTTTTATATTTTAGCTGAAAACACTAATATAAAACATCTATAATGTGAGAGTCTAAGTTAGTGGATTCAATATTACTTTGAAAAGTAACTGCTCTGTATTAACAAGAGAAATTATATACTTACCAAGATTATTTTCAATTCTTCAAGTTCTACTTCTCTGTTATTTTTAAGCTTAGTCATCTCTTCTAAAATAAACAAACAAAAGATGTTAAAAGTCAGATTAAAAGAACATGAAAGGAGAGACAAGAAATAAGAATACCATCATTTAAAAGGGAAAAAAAACCAAGAGATGGTTTAGTCCAATTAAAGCACCATAAAGCTTTATGAGGCAGTCCAAATGGAACTAATGCAAAAATAATAGATAAGTATTAATAGGAATGTTTCTGTTTCTATAAAGTCACAATCAAATGAACTCAAAGTTCACTAATCAAAACAAGCAATGAATCTATATAAAATATATTTGGAATGAGGTCATCCAGCATGTGCCTTTACATTTACTTCATCACTATCTAAATATCTACTCTTAATCTTCAAATTAAAAAGGAGAAGCAATCCACTTTCTCAAGCTAATTCTGACTATTGTACTCTAGACCTCAATGTTCCTACCTCCTCTGAGACTTTAGTTGTTCTATTACCGATATACATGGAACCTCTGTAGAGGAATCTTTAAATTCCCCCATCCCATCTAAACATCCATTTGAATACAAAACAATACCTGATTGACCTTTCTGCCCTTTCATACTATTGTCAAATTTCTTACTTTGTTTTGCAGACAAATTCCTCTTTTTTATCTACACATTTCTTTCTCAGACCCATGCAAAACTAAAGCTACATATCACATCTTATTACATTAATGAAAACTATGATTTCAAAGATCAATAACCATTTTGTGGAATAATTCTCAGTCCTCTTTATTGTAGAGCTTTCTAATATTTGATGCTATTAACTACTCTCTACTTTTCTCCCTGTCATTTTCAAAACCTTGCATTATTTGCATTTCCTATCCTCTCTAATTCCTACTCCTATTTTCTTTGCTGACATCCTTTTTTTCTACCGTAAATAATAACACTCTACAATGCTTTTCCTTCTACCTTCTATTAATTCAGTATTAGGCTAATTAATTTTTAAGACTTTATTTAAGCTAATTAATTTTAAAACCTTTCCAATTCAAACCTCCTGCTTTTCATTCCTTTATTAGATTTTTTTTAGCTGCCTACAAGGTTCCCAAATGATGTTGGTCACCTAAAATTTTGTTGTATCCAAAACAGTGTCCTCCCTCACTGCTACATGTTTTAATCATTGAAGATATGAGAGACTTGCTAGAAGTTTCCCAGACTCTGTACCTTAAAAATAAGCAAAAAATTTGCAATTGCCCGCCGTTTTTAAGGAAAAATCAACAAAATATAAAATGTCACTATGGAATCTGAAAGAAAAGCCTGTCACATGCAAAGCTTATTTAATAAGCACATTTCATTTTACACAAAAAGAGTTAATTTTTTCAAACTTAAGGACTGATTAAAAATAGAGGGTGAATCTGTTACCTAACAGAGCAAAAGCAACAAGGGTACATAGAAAAATGACCACAGGAGTAAAAACCTGTTTAGAGCAACATTAGACTAAACTGAAGAGAGAAGACATATGAAGAAGCAAAGTAAACTGTCCCAAGTCAAAAACTGAGAATAAATTGACAAAGACTTTGTGTTTACCGTTGGTTTTAACTCACTTCATCTGCACTACCATACTCTTAAATGAGCAATAAAAAAAGGTGATATTTAGAGAGTTTGAACTCAAGCAATGAGATGGCTCTTAAATTTATAACACAGAATAGCCAGATTTGTATTTTTAAAGGAACACTCTAGCATTAGTGCAAAGAATGAACAGAAGGGAGACAAGCCTGGAAACAAAAGTACCAATTCTCAAGCTATTACAATTATTACTGGTCAGAGGCATGTGGTCCAGACCTAATACCAAGATATAATAGGTAGAGCAGCCTTAACTACACAGAAAAAAAAAGTGGTCTTAGTGTGAGTCAATGACTGAGACTGCTGAGGAAATGACAGAGGCTGATGGAGGAACATTCTAACCAAAATGTTAGCTTAAGAATATGTCACCAAGGAAGAATGCAAAGTGTAATCAGGAAACAAAGCAATAAGAATAAGGGCTATTGGAGTAAGAAAAAGGTTATGAAAATAAGGCAAAGCTTCCGCTGGTCTTCTATTCAATGTATTGTGTATTGAATACAACAAGGGATGAACAAAAATGAGGACAAATGAGGGCAATCTGAAGCATGGTTTGATGATTAATCTGCCAAATACAATTTGTGTTTCACTATGTTACTCACATGCATCCCTCTGGTAGACTAAGAGAATGTGCTGGGATCTTAAAACCAGGAAAGAAGAAATAGGGACTAGAACTGTTCTAAGTGTATAGAGATGAAGAAAAATGGAATGATTCAAAAGATAGAATTACATTAGTTAGGTTTTATGAAGTAGATATTAAATGTTAGAAACAGGGGATCTCTGGGTGGCTCAGCGGTTTGGCGCCTGCCTTTGGCCCAGGGCATGATCCTAGAGTCCCAGGATTGAGTCCCAGGATCGAGTCCCAGGATCGAGTCCCAGGATCGAATCCCACGTTGGGCTCCCTGCATGGAGCCTGCTTTTCCCTCTGCCTGTGTCTGTGCCTTTCTCTCTCTCCCTCTCTCTCTCTCTCTCTCTATCATGAATAAATAAATAAATAATCTTAAAAAAATAAAAATAAAAGTTAGAAACAGAAGAACTAGATAATCAATTAGAAGTGAAAAATAAGTGGGGAAAAAAAAAGAGTATCATCCAAGATTTTGATTTTGAAAACAATACTTTTAACCAAAGAAGGAAACAGCCTAATGCTGAGTACTTACATCATTGTTAATGCTGCTCTCCTACACATAATGCTTTCCACGTTCCACCATTCTCTACAACTACCCAAAGCCTCTTTATATCTGAAAGTTTACTTTTAAAATCTACCTCTTCTACAAAGTCTTTTCCAATTCTCCAGTCCACAGTGATACCTTTGGCTTCCTCTTATCATCAGCATTAAAACATATCCATCAGTAACAAATCTGTGAGCATTCACCGCAAATATATAAGTATGTATAAAACACAAATATATATTTATATATCATATAAAGTTTTTTTTAAGATTTTATTTATTTATTCACGAGAGAACAGAGAGAAGGAGAGGCAGAGGCATAGCCAGAGGGAGAAGCAGGCTCCATGCAAGGAGCCCAATGTGGGACTCAATCCTGGGACTCCAGGATCACAACCCAAACCAAAGGCAGACACTCAGTCGCTGAGCCACCTAAGCGACTCTCATATAAAGTTTTAAAATATAAATATGTGTATTGTGATATTCATTATAAAATATATGAAAAGCATAAAATAAATAGAAGTTCCAATAATACCTTCCCCTATCCTAATTGAATTCTTGCTCATCCCCTCATTTTGGAAACACTGCTCTAATGATTTTATGTGTTCAACATTTCTCTCACAATAATTAGAGATTTCTTCAAGAGCATAGTATTTTACATCTTTTATATGTTTCCATAGCACCTGAGATGATGCTAAGAAACACACACAGAACTGTTTCACAGTTCTCGAAGAATTCCTTATGCAAACTTTTCTTAATCCATTGCTCTATTGTGAGGAAAATCACCTTATGCATTTGGTTTGCTAATCTGACAATAAGTGCCACTTAATTGCAATATCAGACTGAGTCATTACAAATAAATATCCATTAAAAATATTTTAAGGACTAAAATTATTCCTTAATATACAACACTTAATTGAAGGAAGATTTAAAAATTCGATGAAAAATGTGTTTATAATCACTCTAATATAAAGTAATACCAAAGAAAGTATTTATCATTGTATAATACAATTTTGGATGTTCAAAGATTGTGGTCTATAGTAGGAAATTAGGCATTGCCAAAGGGAAAGCATAAATAAGTTTCAAAAGTTCAACCAAACATCCTGACAAGGCAAAATTTCTTGCAATTATTTTAATTATACAAGTATCCAAAGCTAGTAATAAAGCCTACAGAAAGTTGTATAGTCTAGAAAAACACCAGCCAATTCATGAGTTATTTTAATTTATAAAAATAATTCTTTTCAGGGCATCTGGGTGGCTCAGTTGGTTAAGCAACCCAACTCTTGATTGCAGCTCAGGTCATGATCTCAGGGTCATGGGATCAAGCCCGATGTCAGGCTCCACACTGAGGAGGAGTTTGCTTGAGATTCTCTCTACCTCTACTTCTGCCCCCCACCCCGCTCTTGCACATGCTCTCCCTCTCTCTCTTTCTAAACATAATAAATCTTTTAAAAATAATCATTCTTTTCACCAAAATTGGAAAAAATGTTTTTATATATTTGTAATTCTCCTCATCTGTACCTATCTGTAAATATGAAACATAGGAGTTATTAGGATTAGCTAATTAATGGGTCCTTAAATTCATAAAATAACTATAGAATTTCTCGTTTGGCCATGAAATCTGTTGAATATTAGCAATACCATATGACAAAACAGGGTAGCATTTTCCTATAAATAGTTCATAATCCAACATGACAAATCAATAAAATTTTAAAATTCAATTAAAATATGAGACATTTTCCAGCAAGAATTATTAAAGCCTCTAAATCCTAATATAAGAAAAACAGACTACAAACATCTCTTAGGTTCCTTACATTTCTAGATATCTATGAATTGCAAAATGGAACTGAATAGTTTTTCTTAAGGTTTAAATTTTCTGTCTTTGAAAAATCAAATTAAAAATTACAAAATAATTGTTAATTATTAATGATAGAGGAGAAACTACATTTTATTCTGAAACAGGGTGTTTTTTAAATAATTTTTTATAATCAGCTAATATCATGTATATGTACACATGTACACATGTTATTCTCTAATTCTAATTCTCTAAATCTTACCCAGTTCACTTGATCTCTTCTTAAGCTCCATGGTAAGTGTTTTCAATTGATCGTCACTTTTTTCCAATCTTGTAAAATATATTTTACAAAATGTTTACAATGTAAAACGTTCTTTTAATCAGAATTCATCTTGTAACTAAAATTGGTACAATTTAACAATATATCTTGGATTCACTCATTCAATTTTTAAACATTTTTTGAGTACCTATCATGCATAACACTTCAAAAGAAGACATTATTATAAATACATAGTTGTATATTAATTTCATCTGCACAAAAACCTTAAAGCTTATGGTGACAATTTATCTCTTAGCTACTGATGATAATCAAATTAATACACCTTAGAACTTTGAAAGAGACTGAATATGTAACTATTATTACATTGAATTCTGCCTTAGGAACAATATAAATGTGAGAATTGTGCAATTCACTTAATTCCTCCAGGTTTTGGTCTCCTCTATAAAACTGGTAACTGGAGGTAACTGGAACAGATGATATCTATTACAATTGCAAAATTTGAAAACTGCTTAGAAAGATCAATCAAGAATACATAAGATGAGGTGAACTTTTTAGAAAAGCTAGATTTTCTTTCTATACATAAGCAGTAGAGAAGAAATACTGGTCATGACTTTACAGAAGAGTTTGCATCTACCTCTCTTGCATCCTACCAAACTTAATTAACCCTAATGTTAATGGGAAAAAATAATTACTTAGGCCTCTTAACACAGCTTTATAAATACAAAGTATGAAAACAGAGTAAGTTTTTAATTCAAGTTTTAGACAAACTGTTATTTAGATGAAATGTAAATGAGTTTTTTATATAATCATATTCATTATTTTAATAAAAGTATTTGCATATCTACTCTGTTCCAGGCTAGTTACTAATATCATACATCAGAAAGGTTACAGACCCCAGCAAAACAAACCCACACCCTAGGAAGTTATTTCTATGAAGCTAATAAATAATCTACAACTTAATTAAATATATTCTATCACTGCATCAGCATTATGAGCTTAGCTATATAGCTTGATTCCGTGGCAAAGTATGCATGGCAACTATCCCAGAGAACACCTGCCATCTTTTCTTAGGAAACCTGCTTACCTAATACAAACTTTTAAAATGTATTCCCACTTTTTACATTAAAAAAGAGACTTGGTTTCCAATGTTATAAGAATTAGAGTTCAGTTGACAAAGAAGAGAGAATACAATGAATATTGGAAATAAATTGTTTTCATTCAACTAAATAAAAAATATTTTTACCTTTGCTGTTCTGTTGTCAATAGTTCTTTCAAGTTGTAGATAGAAGTTTTAAGTTCAGTAACCACAAATGAATGAGCAGCTTTAGCTTTATTAAATTCTTCCATCTGATCTTCTTTTTCTCCAGTGAGTTGATATATTTTTTGTGTTGCCACCTGTAAATCTTCCTCTAAAGCCTTCTGAGTACTCTAAATGAAATAAAGTAAAAAACACATGCTATAATCCATGGGCCTTAAAAAAAAAAAAAAAAAAAAAAAAAAAAAAAACCTGAACTCCTCTGCTTCTACGATTCGCTGCCCTTCCCTCTCTTCTTATCACCCACCTCCTTTACACCACCCTGGGCAATCTGGAATGCCCACTCAAGTACTCCTATTTCAATTCAGTATTCTCCCAATGCCAATCTATAGTCCCAACTTCCCAATGGAGTCCTCCTGGCCCATAGGGTTCTTTCAATTTTTAGAACTAGTGTAGCAATTTTTGCCTGAATCACTCTATTGGTACCTAGCATGGTCTTAACTATTTTAGTTATTACTTTTGATGTGTTTTTATCCAATGTTTTTAATTGAACTATAAGCATTTTATAGACTAGGATTTTATCTTCTCTACTTGAAGTTCTGGTTCCTTGTATATAGTATTAGCATTCAATAAATATTTGATTCATAGTATGAGGCTTATCAGACACTAATAGGTTTTTATATCATACCACACTTCTTTGCAAAGACATTTTAATATCTTCTAGTTCTGATATCAAATGATTCTGCTTCTCATTTGACTCTTTTAGGTTTTCATTCTGTAATTCTAAAAAAGAGAGTTGTGAATTGGTAGTACTTAATAAAAAATACATACCAAGAAAGCGAATTATCTGTTACAACTACTTTTATTCTTCTAATGAAATACTCTAAAATGAAGTATAATTATACAAATACAAATGCTCTGATATTGGTCATCATCTACTTTTACTGACTTTTCAAGATTATCTCCCAAGCACTCAACAGTGAATATACAAAGATTTTTGGTGCTACGTTTTTAATAACAGCTGAACATTGAAACAACAGGAGATAGATTAATTACAATGGTACATACACACAATGGCATACCATGTAGCCACCAAAAATGATGACTTATTAATCACCAATTTCAATACACATTCACAAAAGGGCAAGTTTAAATGGTAGTTATATAAATAGTGCACGTGAAAGGACACACAAAAATATTACAAGTAATTTATCTCCTAATGGTGAAATTATTCCATATTTTATTTTCATCATTGCCCACCTTGATTTTTAGATTTTTCTCAAATGTTACATTCAGGGGTACCTGGGTCGTGCAGTTGGTTAGATCTCTGACTCTTGACTCCAGCTCATATCACAATCTCAGGCTTATGAGATCAAGTCCCACATTGGGCTATGGAGTCAGCTTGCAATTCTCTCTCTCTCTCCCTCTGCCTCTGCCCCTCCTGCTCATTTTCTCTCTCTCTCTCCCCCCCTTTCTCTCAAATAAATGAATGAATAAATCTTTAAATAACTAAAATAAAATATTATATTTATATGCTGAAATATTATGGGGAAAAAGCTTTTGACTCTACAGCTAACATTCACTAAATATTAAGTGTTAGTTACTAGTCTATGTGCTTTGTATGTGTGCATTCACTTTTAAACATCATAAAAACAATAGAGAAAAAAAAGAAGTTCATGCTCTCTTCCCTGGGTTCAAATTATTCTACGTCCTCTTATTAGCTACCTAACCTTGCCACAAAGACATTCCATGCTCTTGAACTACAAGAATTAATATCGTTAAAACATCCATACTAAAAAAAAAAAAAAAAAATCCATACTACCCAAAGCAAACTACATATTCAATATAATCCCTATCAAAATACCAATAGTATTTTAATAGAACTAGGAAAAATAATTCCAAAACCTGAATGAAACCATATAAGACCCTGAATAACCAAAGCAATTTTGAAAAAGAAGAATGAAGCTGGAGGTATCACAATCCCAGATCTCAAGATACACTACAAAACTGTCGCAAACAAAATAGTACGGTACTGGCACAAAAATAAGACACATAGATCAATGGAACATAATAGTGAGCCCAGAAGTAAACTCACACCTATATAATCAATTAATCTACAACAAAGGAGGCAAGAATATATAATGGGAAAAAGACAGTCTCTTCAATTGGGACTGGCGAGACTAAAAACTGACATTTAAGAGAACAAAAGTGGACTACTTTCTTACACCATACACAAAAATAACCTAAAAATGGATTAAAAACCTATATGTGAGACCTGAAGCCATAAAATTCCTAAGTGAAAACATAGTAGTAATTTCTTGGACACTGTCCTCAGCAGCATATTTTTTTAATTTTATCTTTTTATTTTTTATTCGTTTCAGAGGTAGAATTCAGTGATTCATCACTTGCATATAATACTTAGGGCTCATGACATCAAGTGACCTCCTTAATGCTCATCGCCCAACTATCCCTTCCCCCAACCCACTCCTCCAGCAACAACCCTCGATTTGTTCCCTAGAGTTCAATGTCTCTTATGATTTGCCTCCCTCTCAATTTTCATCTTTTTTTCCTTCCCTTCCCTGTATTAATCTATTTTGTTTCTCAAATTCCATGTATGAGTTATATCATATGGTATTTATCTTTCTCTGACTGACTTATCTCACTTAGCATAATATCCTCTAGTTCCATCCACGTCATCTCAGTAACCTACTTATGCATATATCTTCTTAGGCAAGAGAAGCAAAAGCAAAAAATAAACTACTGAGACTATACCAAAATAAAAAGCTTTACAGCAAAGGAAACCGTCAATAAAACAAAAAGGCAACCTACTAAATGGGAGAAGATATTTGCCAATGATATGTCCAGTAAGGGATTAATACAGAAAATACAGAAAGAACTTACACAATGCAACACCAAAAAAAAAAAAAATCCAATTAAAAAATGAGCAGAGGACCTAGGGCTCCTGGGTTGCTCAGTCAGCTGAGCATCTAACTCTCAGTTTGGGCACAGGTCACAATCTCAGGATCCTAAAATCAAGCTCCAAGGTGGGCTCACTGCTCAGCATGGAATCTGCTTGAGATTCTTTCCCTTTCCTTCTCCCTCCCCCTCAGCCCCTCCCTCTCTGACTTGTTCTTTGATATTCTCTCTCTCTCTTTCGAATAAATATTTTTTAAAAAATGAGCACAGGACTGGAATAGATATTTTTTCCAAAAAAGACATACAGATTACCAACAGACACATGAAAAGATGCTCAACATCACTCAATATCAAGGAAATGCAAATCAAAACTACAATGAGTTATCACCTCACACCTGTCAGAGAATGGCTAGAATAAAAAAGACAACAAATAACAAGCGTTGGCAGGATGTAGAGAATAGGAAACCCTCATGCAGTGCCGCTGACAATGTAAATTGGTGCAGCTACTGTGGAAAACAGTATAAAAATTCCACCAATGTTATAAATAGCATTACCATAAAATCCAGCAATTCCACTTCTGGATATACATCCAAAGAAAACAAAAATAATAATTCAAAAAGATATATGCACCCCTATATTACTGCAGCACTGTTTACAATAGCCAAGATATGGAATTAACCCAAGTGACCATCAATAGATGAATGGATAAAGAGATGTGGTATATAAATACAATGAAATACTACTCAGCGATATAAAAAAGAATGAGATCTTGCTATTTGTGACAACATGGATGGACCTGGAGAGTATTATGCTAAATGAAATAAAGTCAGACACAGAAAGACAAATACCATATGATTTCACTTATACACAGAATCAAAAAAGCAAAACAAAAAACAGACTGTTAAAAAAAAAAAAAACAGACTGTTCAATACAGATAACAAACTCAAGGGCTACCAGAGGGGAAAGTGGGTAAAAGGAGATGCATGAAATAAATAAAGAGGATTAAGAAGTACAAACTTTACCTATAAAATGAGTAAGTCATGGAGATGAAAAGAATAGCATAGAAAATAGTCATAATGTAGTAATGTTGTTTGGTACCTCAGTGAGCTCTGAGTAATGTATAAAATTAAATCATTATATTATATATCTGAAATATAATACTATATGTTAATTATACTTTAATAAAAATACAAACATACAGTATGTAGAAAAAGAGAATTCAAATTCCAGAGAATTGGAATTTGAAAAAGTAATAAAATGGATATTTTAGAAGGAAAAAAATATGATTAATCCAAAATTTAGAATTCCATTCCATTTTTTTTTTCTTTTTTTTTTTATTTTTATTTTTTATTTTTTATTGGTGTTCAATTTACTAACATACAGAATAACACCCAGTGCCCGTCACCCATTCACTCCCACCCCCCGCCCTCCTCCCCTTCTACCACCCCTAGTTCGTTTCCCAGAGTTAGCAGTCTTTACGTTCTGTCTCCCTTTCTGATATTTCCCACACATTTCTTCTCCCTTCCCTTATTTTCCCTTTCACTATTATTTATATTCCCCAAATGAATGAGAACATATAATGTTTGTCCTTCTCCGACTGACTTACTTCACTCAGCATAATACCCTCCAGTTCCATCCACGTTGAAGCAAATGGTGGGTATTTGTCATTTCTAATAGCTGAGTAATATTCCATTGTATACATAAACCACATCTTCTTTATCCATTCATCTTTCGTTGGACACCGAGGCTCCTTCCACAGTTTGGCTATAGTGGCCATTGCTGCTAGAAACATCGGGGTGCAGGTGTCCCGGCGTTTCATTGCATTTGTATCTTTGGGGTAAATCCCCAACAGTGCAATTGCTGGGTCGTAGGGCAGGTATATTTTTAACTGTTTGAGGAACCTCCACACAGTTTTCCAGAGTGGCTGCACCAGTTCACATTCCCACCAACAGTGTAGGAGGGTTCCCTTTTCTCCGCATCCTCTCCAACATTTGTTGTTTCCTGCCTTGTTAATTTTCCCCATTCTCACTGGTGTGAGGTGGTATCTCATTGTAGTTTTGATTTGTATTTCCCTGATGGCAAGTGATGCAGAGCATTTTCTCATATGCATGTTGGCCATGTCTATGTCTTCCTCTGTGAGATTTCTGTTCATGTCTTTTGCCCATTTCATGATTGGATTGTTTGTTTCTTTGGTGTTGAGTTTAATAAGTTCTTTATAGATCTTGGAAACTAGCCCTTTATCTGATATGTCATTTGCAAATATCTTCTCCCATTCTGTAGGTTGTCTTTGAGTTTTGTTGACTGTATCCTTTGCTGTGCAAAAGCTTCTTATCTTGATGAAGTCCCAATAGTTCATTTTTGCTTTTGTTTCTTTTGCCTTTGTGGATGTATCTTGCAAGAAGTTACTATGGCCGAGTTCAAAAAGGGTGTTGCCTGTGTTCTTCTCTAGGATTTTGATGGAATCTTGTCTCACATTTAGATCTTTCATCCATTTTGAGTTTATCTTTGTGTATGGTGAAAGAGAGTGGTCTAGTTTCATTCTTCTGCATGTGGATGTCCAATTTTCCCAGCACCATTTATTGAAGAGACTGTCTTTCTTCCAATGGATAGTCTTTCCTCCTTTATCGAATATTAGTTGCCCATAAAGTTCAGGGTCCACTTCTGGATTCTCTATTCTGTTCCACTGATCTATGTGTCTGTTTTTGTGCCAGTACCACACTGTCTTGATGACCACAGCTTTGTAGTACAACCTGAAATCTGGCATTGTGATGCCCCCAGATATGGTTTTCTTTTTTAAAATTCCCCTGGCTATTCGGGGTCTTTTCTGATTCCACACAAATCTTAAAATAATTTGTTCTAACTCTCTGAAGAAAGTCCATGGTATTTTGATAGGGATTGCATTAAACGTGTATATTGCCCTGGGTAACATTGACATTTTCACAATATTAATTCTGCCAATCCATGAGCATGGAATATTTTTCCATCTCTTTGTGTCTTCCTCAATTTCTTTCAGAAGTGTTCTATAGTTTTGAGGGTATAGATCCTTTACATCTTTGGTGAGGTTTATTCCTAGGTATTTATCCCTGGGACACAAGGCTGGTTCAACACCCGTAAAACAATCAATGTGATTCATCATATCAGCAAGAGAAAAACCAAGAACCATATGATCCTCTCATTGGATGCAGAGAAAGCATTTGACAAAATACAGCATCCATTCCTGATTAAAACTCTTCAGAGTGTAGGGATAGAGGGAACATTCCTCGACATCTTAAAAGCCATCTATGAAAAGCCCACAGCAAATATCATTCTCAATGGGGAAGCACTGGGAGCCTTTCCCCTAAGATCAGGAACAAGACAGGGATGTCCACTCTCACCACTGCTATTCAACATAGTACTGGAAGTCCTAGCCTCAGCAATCAGACAACAAAAAGACATTAAAGGCATTCAAATTGGCAAAGAAGAAGTCAAACTCTCTCTCTTCGCCGATGACATGATACTCTACATAGAAAACCCAAAAGACTCCACCCCAAGATTGCTAGAACTCATACAGCAATTCGGTAGCGTGGCAGGATACAAAATCAATGCCCAGAAGTCAGTGGCATTTCTATACACTAACAATGAGACTGAAGAAAGAGAAATTAAGGAGTCAATCCCATTTACAATTGCATCCATTCCATTTTTGTTTAAAAGCAAATTAGACACAGCAGAAGGCAAGATTAGGAAACAGGTGGATAGAAGATTTCCAAAATGAAATAGAGAAAAAAAGAATAAAAGATACACATGGGACAAATGAAAAGTAACTTAAATGAATACATTTCAGTGCTTATGAGTCTACAGAATCACACAGAGTTACTTGTTACCAGTATATTATGTCCAGGTTATATGATAAGATTAAATATCCATTTATCCTAACAACTATTTAACTACTATGTACATAGCAGTATGCTGGGAACTGAGTTACATAGATATTTAATGAGAGACAGTCCCTTCCTGCAAGGCACCCAGTCACAGATGAGTAATGGTTAAACCATTCTAAAGAAGAAAGAGTTCACTGGAATTTAGGCAAAATATCTGGAGTGGAAATAAGAGGTCCCTCCTTTAGGACAGAGGAAGTAGTCAAAAGTATGAAGGTGACATAGGAAGAACGTAAAATGTAGGAGAAGTTAATTTCATGATATCTGGAGTATAGGATGTATTAATAATTGTAAGGTAAAATGAAGGGCATAGTTTCACAGGACTAGATAATATTTGCCATGTGAAAAAGAATGTTTTTAAGAGAAAAGAGATGAATATCACAAAATCTATATGATGCTCTGAAAGGTGCACAGTGTTTCACAAAGTGTATTATGCCTTCCAAGTGCCCTGTCACTTAAACAAGTTTAAAAAATATTCAATAAAATACTCTAAACATAACATTCAAGATTCTTCATAGTCTGATCCAATCATTCTTTTCCAGTCTCATCTACCTGAGTTCTCTAGCATAAAGACACACTAATCAGTGTTTCAAATATATCCTAACTTTGACACTTCTAGGATTTGCACAAGGCATTTCTTCTGCCTACATTCTCCCTTCCAATTCACTGTCTAGTGAAATGATAATTATCAAAGGTTTAGTTCAACAAGCAATTTTCCCTAATGCCTTTCCAAATATCTTGCTCCAGAAATACTCCCTCTAGATCATGTTCCCCATGTTTTCATTCATTTATGAAATATTTATTGAGTGTCCTGTATGTCAGACATTGTTCTAGGCACTTGGAATGCATCAGTAAACAAAAGAAAAAAAATACATCTCTGTTTTTTGGAGCATTTTGTTGACATTCTGAAGAAGGATAGAGTATGGAAAAGTAAAAAGAGGACCACATGTACGTTGAAAAAGCTCCTGAAAGTGACTCTACTACATCCTCCTCCAACTGATCCAATCCAGGTTGAGAATTATAGCACTAGAAAGCATTACAACAAAATTATAATGAAAACCAAAATTTTAAATATAAGGGTAATACATAAGACTCATTGTTATATTTTCTTATGTAAATTCTTACTTGTCTTTTCTTCTAATTGATTAACTTTATCTCTGGATTCTTCTAGCAGAAATATTAAATCTTTCATTTTATTCTCTTTCTCAGTATTTTGGAGCAATAGCAGTGATACCTAAAAAGGAAATATTTAAGTAATACATTATAGATATGAAAAATTAAATATGACACCTTAGCATTTACCATCACCTATGATTATTTTATGTACTTGTTTATATGCTTTTTAGCTGGTTGTGCCTGGGCATTTAGTAATATACTTACATTGTGTTCATTCATTCAATAAATGTTTAAACTAATATGATCTATCCAATATTATTTTTTCATTTAAAGTTAGCATTTAGAAGAAATGTAATAAAATCTGTTGGTTCATTTATTCCATTAATATTATGGAGCACTTACTCTGTTCCACAGACCATACTAAGTAAGCATTGTGTATACAGAGATGAGGGAACTTAACTTCAAGAAACTCAGGGCCTAGGAACTTTCCAGAACAGCTGGTGAGAAGCAGAGGAGCAGTGGCTGCCTAAGGTGCACCCAGCAATGCCCTCCTTCCTGCTCCCCGACATTGGCCTCTATGATAGCTGTAGAATATGGTGAAAGTAACTACTTAAATATGATCCTTTGGGAGTCAAACCCAATGCCACTCAAGAAGAACTGAAAAAGGCTTATAGGAAACTATACTTTAAGTATCATCCTGATAAGAATCCAAATGAAGGAGAAAAGTTTAAACAGATTTCTCAAGCTTATGAAGTGCTCTCCGATGGAAAGAAAAGGGAATTATGTGACAAAGAAGGAGGAACAGACAATTAAAGAAGGTGGAGCTAGTGGGGGTTTTGGCTCCTGGTTACACTTTTTTCCTTCTCTTTGGACCATGATAAGCTTCAGAGTAGTGACTTGGGGAGCAGGGTCACTTGGAGTGAAGAGACATTCATGTGGAGAAGTTAATTCGCATGTATGAGACAGATAGAAAGGTGTTTTTTAAGGTATAGGCTTACTCTAAACCATTTAACTTCTGTTCCAAAGTAACTGTAATTTAATGTTGGTAGTATACCAAATTATGATGAAGAGCTTTAATTGTATGTTTAAGAAAAGTCATGTCCACAAGTTTAAATCTAGATATCAGAATTAAGCAATTCTTGGGATGCCTTGGTGGCTCAGCGGTTGAACATCTACTTTGTTGGGTTCAGGTCATGATCTCGGGGTCCTGGGATTGAGTCCTGCATCAGACTCCCTTCAGGGAGCCTGCTTCTCCACCTATGTCTCTGCCTCTTTCTGTGTGTGTCTCTCATGAATAAATCTTTTTTTAAAAAAATTAAGCAATCCTTGAAATGTATGAATGTCTTCTCAATATACTGATTAGAAAGCATAAAAAAAAAAAAACTCAGAGCCTAGACCAGGAAACAAACAACTATACTCAAATTTTTTTAGTAATATGAAAAAAATATTATATGAATCAAGAAAAAAAATACCTAAATCAGCCCTAGGAGATATAATAAAAAATTAGTCCTTTTCAGAGTACTGAACTGAATCCGGATAGACAGTAGAAATTAATCAGGCAAACACAGAAAAAATGAATGTTCTAACTCATACAAAAGCACAAAGGATCAAGAGTTTATGCTTCATTTAGAGAACTGAAAATATTCAGATGACTAGAAAATAGAGTCCATGAGAAGGTAAAAGATAAACTTAAAAAGACAAGCCGGAGACTTGCAAATTCAAGATGGCAGGAAATACCCCACTGCCCTATTTCATTTACAAATCATCCAAAAACAAAAAAAAACAAAAACAAAAACAAAAACAAAAAAAAATAGGAGGACAGACTCCATCTCCCATGAAACCTTGAGACTTCTATAACCCAAACCACAACATGTAAAGGAAAGCAGTTGGAAGGAATGGAAAATGATTGAGAATAGAAAAGTAAGGTCAAACCTAAGAGCCCACAGAGGAAAGATAACTACTGAGAAGCAAAATAAGTCAAAACCAAAGAACTCCAGAATGTTTCAAGAATTGGAGGCAACAGAAACTGTGGAAAGTAGGTATGAAAAAGGAGACTAAGTATAAGGAGACTATTTGGAAGTCTGTAAAAGTATTAAAACATCCCTAGGCCCACTTAACCTTCTTTTTTTGGACTCTACTCCTTGATAGCCAATGTAGTCAGAGAACTAACCCTACCCAATTTTTGCAAAAGATGCATAGTCATATTGAAAAGGAAAATCCCTAAACCTGGTATTCCAAGCACAGGGCGGGTTGGGAGTGAAGGATATAACTGAAAGATCAGCATAAGGAATGGTGAGACTCAGTCTGTCCTTCCTACCCTACCAACCCCAATCCAAAATGCCATTGGCCAAGTTTTTATCCCCAAGCAGGAATTTGGAGAACTCCAGAAAAAAAATTATTATAAATAATAACATTTAGAAGTCCATAGCAAAATACCAGTTGGCCACACCACCATTGTACAGGGAACTCCAACAATCTACAAGCTCTGCTCATGCATCCAGAACTCCAATAAGCTTTTAAGCACTTCCTTTTACTTTTGCGTTCCTTATAATATGCACAATTTTAACTCTTAAAAGGCCTTCTTTCAGAAATCTAGTTTAAAAGTTCAGCTAAAACATAGAAAACTGTTAACTCTTTCAAAAGATCCAAACATTGATCCCTGGGTAGCTCAGTGGTTTAGCACCTGCCTTCGGCCCAGGGCATAATCCTGGAGCCCTGGGATCGAATCCCACATCAGGCTCCCTGCATGGAGCTGCTTCTCCCTCTGCCTGTGTCTCTGCCTCTCTCTCTCTCTTTCTCTGTGTCTCTCATGAATAAATAAATAAAATCTTAAAAAAAAAAAAGGATTCAAGCATAACATAACCATAACTTAAAGAAACCTCTAAGTATCTTCTCTGTACTTTCAATTAACTTTTTAAGTAGATATCCTTGTTATCTATCATTACAAAGTATCTTGCGGCAAATCAAAGAAGAAAACTCTGAAAAAAATAGGGCGAAACAGAAGAGGATTCCTTTCTATAAATCATTTTCTATTTGGGAAGCATTTGACTTGAAATTGATAAAGTTGCCATAACCTGAAATCGACATTCTTGTGAATATCTAAGAACACAGACTCTTATTTTCAAGTTTTCCACTATATGACATTAATAGAAAGAAGCAAAAGAGTATTTTAGTTCCCCTTCCATGGTGTCACGAATAGTAATGCATTTAAAACTAAACTGCACAACGTGGGTTGAGTGGTCAATGATCATCATCTTTACATTTTAGAAAGTTTTTATCTGAACAGAAGTTCTTAAATATTTTCACAGCAATGTCCGATTACCCACTGATATAAATATTGTAGAAAATTCATTGATTTTTTTCTAAAAGGGCTGGCATTCAGTGCATGCATGTTTGAATCAATGTAAATTAATTCTGCTAGGCAAAAGTTTAAATATTTAGATATGCAGAATATTAAAATTCTCATAGAAATTCATCATGCAGTAAGCTGATACAGATTTCTTTTGAAATTTTAAGTATTTTATGAAGTAACAAATACAAAAAATAGAGCTGATTATTTAAAAATACCTGCTTTTCCTTGTCATTTACTTCCTTCTTATATTCCTCTTCCAGGTGGTGGATTTTTTCATAATCTTCCTTTACTTTAAAAATAAAGCAGAAATGGTTTAATATCTTAACATAGTTCTATAACAACAGAATTTAAAGCTTCCGACATTTTATTCCACCTCCTTATTTATCTAGATACTAAACCCCAAAGGTTTCAAACAAGCTAAATTACTATTTTCTTGCTGCCAACTTTGTTTAGTAAAGTAGTAAATTTAAAAAACATCAAAGTATAACAAAAAAATTCTATAATTTTTACAATAGCATATATGTAAGAGCTTATTCTTTATAATAATCTAAAGTAACACGGGATCCCTGGGCGGCGCAGCGGTTTGGCGCCTGCCTTTGGCCCAGGGCACGATCCTGGAGACCCGGGATCGAATCCCACATCGGGCTCCCGGTGCATGGAGCCTGCTTCTCCCTCTGCCTGTGTCTCTGCTTCTCTCTCTCTCTCTCTGTGTGACTATCATAAATAAATAAATAAATAAATAAATAAATAAATAAATAAATAAATAAATAAATAAATTTAAAAAAATAATAATCTGAAGTAACAAATTTTAAATATATATACAGTTGACCCTTGAACATTAGGGGTGGTGACCCATATACAGTTGAAAATTCATGTATAATATTTGACTCCCCCCAAAACTTAACTACTAATAGCCTATTAACCAGAATTCTTAACCATAATATAAAATTGCTTAACACGTATTTTAAATATCTAATGTATTATAAACTGAATTCCTAAAATAAAGTTAGAAAAAAGAAAATATTAAGAAAATCATAAAGATGGGCAGCCCAGGTGGCTCAGCAGTATCACGCCGCCTTCAGCCCAGGGCCTGATCCTGGATGATCCTGGAGACCCCGGATCCCAGGATCCCACGTCGGGCTCCCTGCATGGAGCCTGCTTCTCCCTCTGTCTATGTCTCTGCACACCCCCCCCCCGTGTGTGTGTTATTTTAACATGAAATTTTACTCAAAAAATGTAAAAATAAGACCAAATTACACTTCTAAAAAATTAAGTCTGTGTGTCTGTGTTATTTTAACATGAAATTTTACTCAAAAAATGTAAAAATAAGACCAAATTACACTTCTAAAAAATTAAGTACAAATCATAGTAAGTTAAAAAACAAAAATAAAATAAAATAAAATAAAAACAAATCATAGTAAGTTTGATTTCAGGGAAAATGTAGCTTTGAAGCCAGAAGGTAATTTTTAATATATTATCAATTCCCTGCCACATTCCACAAGATTTTGAGGGGTTTACAAAACAACAAATACAAAATTTAAAGGAACTGGGGCGGGACACCTGGGTGGCTCAGCAATTTGGCTCAGGGTGTGATCTCCCAGGGTCCAGGATCAGGATTGAGTCCTGCATCAGGCTTCCTGTGGGGATCCTGCTTTTCCCACTGCCTATGTCTCTGCCTCTCTGTCTCTCATGAATAAATAAATAAAATCTTTAAAAAAAAATACAAAATAATAAAGCAATTGGAGCATCAAGCTGACAGTGTGAAAACATTAAAAGAATCTAATAAAAAGAGAAACATCAGTACAATAATATGAAAATTAAATAGGATCCATACAATTATTTCTTTTAAAGATTTACTTATTTGAGAGAGAAAGACATAGTGACAGAGAGAGCAAGAGCACAAGCAGGGAGGAGAGGGAGAGGCAGGTTCCCTGCTGAGCAAGGAGACCAATGCGGGACTAAATCACAGGACCCAGGGATCATGACCTAAGACAAAGGCAGACGCTAACCAACTGAGCCACCCAAGTGCCCCAGATCCGTACATTTAAAATGCATCTCCAATCTGGAATTCTCAGCTTGCACACGAAGTTCCTCAAAAGCTATTATCATTTTCTGAAACATAAAGGTTAACTTTTAAGAATCATACTTACATTTTTTAAATAGGTTCTTCAAATTATGAATATATTAATAAATTTGTCTCATGATCATTAGATTTAAAACCACTCAACTTTGAATAATACCTATAATTTATAATAATTAAGTAATTTACTAAAAATGCATTAAGAGAGCCTATTATATTAGCTTCCCAGGTGCTTAAAGGCACTGAAGACATGTTATATAACACCAAACAGCAGCAAAATGATTGTTGGTATTCTACTCATTTTTAATAGCTCATATTAAAATCTGTAATTTTATTTTTGGCTTACTTATTTAATTTCTGTCTTCCCCCCACTAAAGTGTAACCTACCTGGGTTCTCTCCCCACTAGAGTCCAAATTACGCTTCCATTATCTGACAGCATGAGTTCATTCAGTATTCAACAAATTCTGATTTGCAAAATTTTATGAATTCATTTATTTGTTCAAAATTTAAGGAATTCAATTCATTTATTTCCTATCTATTATTATGTGCCAATCACTGTCTTAGGCACTTGAGATATAAGACAAAGTCCTTACCCTACTGGAACTAACTTATATTCCAGTGTAAGAAAGAATACTTACACATACACATGTATTATCAAATAAATGTCATGTAGTTCTAAGTCCTCTTCAGAAAAGTTGAATGAGGTAAGGAGATAGAGAATAACTGAATGGAAAGGTGTTTTAGATAAAGTAGGGGGATTTAAAAAAAGGAAAATGAAGCTTATAAACTTGCATAAAATCTTGGACACAAAAGTTCTAGACGGAACAAAGTCAAAGAATCTAGATCAAAAAGAGCTTAGCAAATTTCAGGAACCTTAAAAAGAAAAGAACAACTATAGTAGAGAAGCAAAGTAGAAAACAAAAAGGGATGGGATAAGAAAAGTAAGCAGCAACCAGACACAGATTAATAATATTTTGTATGTTTTTCAAATTAATGGGTATGTGTCATAATATGCTAGTCTCTGACACAGAGTTTATATTTGATATATTAAAAGGTGTCACTAACAGGAAATTCAAAAGCTACTAACAACACATTAACACACCTAGTAAAGAACCTTAAGAATCTTACTGGATATAATCACATGTCAACAAATTAATAATCCTTACATCAAGGAGAGCTATCACTCTACTTAGAAATGATCTGTTTAAAATATTTAACTTTTTACTATCACTTACCTCAATGTTATTATTTAGATCCACATATACTTGCCTAGTTTCTTCTCGTTCATATTCATCTATTATTAACATAAAATATTTTAGAATTAAATTTTAAAATGATTACGATGCCAACAAGATAATACTCAAAATGCCTCAGGAAAACATTAAAATATTTAAAATTCTGTGTTAGTGAAGTATATTAGTATATCTTGAGTCTCTTAAAGTATCATCAAACGTATAGAATTATTGAATTACTATGTTGTACATCCGAAACTAAAGTAATATTGTATGTCAACTATACTTCAACATAAACTTTTAAGATAAGTACTTCATAGTAAGACACAGTGAGACATGATTGTACTTCAACCTCAAAAGCTCTAATTTTCTGTTTTAGAATTACTATCCATGATTTTATCCAAACTTTGTAAAATATATTTACAGTTTTAGCTTTTACAATGAGTAGGGATTTAACTATTATTCTTTCAAGTATTTTTCCTTTGTATATTTACAATTCATAGGGTACACATGAAAAGCCCACTCTTCTGATTTCTTGCTCTACCTGAGGAAGCAGAAAGAAAGATAAACCTCAAGACACAAAGAACAAGGTTATGAATAGGTGTAACCCCAGAAGGAAATCCCCTATAAATCCTTGACCACCTTTTTATTTTTATGTTTTTTAACCTAAGCAATTATTCCCTCTAGCTATAATCTATTCAATAGATTCTACCAGAATTAAGGCACAAAATAATAACAGAAAGTGGGGTTGCTCCTTTATCATTCCCCCAAATGAGGCCAGCATCACATAAAGCACATTAAAGATACTTTTCTTTTAAAAAACCCTCTACATCCAACATGGAGCCCAATGCAAAGCTTGAACTCATGACCCTGAGATGAAATCAAGAGTCGGATGCTTAACTGACTGAGCCACCCAGGTGCTACAAAGCATATCAAATTTAAACAGGGTGTAAGTCCGACATTATCAGTAACAAATGGCAAACAAGAGCACAACAGCTATGATAGACTCAACTGTTAATGAGAAGCCAAATAACTGAAAAGAGGGTATATGAACTAACTTCAGAAGAATACAGGTTTCTAAACCTTTCAAAAATAATGGAAAGCACTCTGGACTTATAGCATATGAAACAGGAACTGAACCATTTTTATCTGAATATTAAAGAGCTGGGAAATTTAAGGAAATAAAGGCAGAACATATCAGCATTTGAACAGAAAGATAGTTTTTACTTCTCCACCTATTCTTTCTCATATTCACTACCTAATACACTTAGAAACACATCTTCTCTACTGCTCAGAAACTATTTGTGCCAAAGAACTGCATTCTGTTGCCAACACCTCCAATCTTCCCATTACCAATAACATCAATACTTTCAAAATACCCTCCAGCCATTCTTCTAATAGGACAGTCCCGAAAAATTGAACAAAAAAAACTACAGAAAAGAAAATAAATGGGTTTGATGTACTTTACAGTTGTCAGAAGCAAGGTCCTACAGGTAGCACAAAGGGACTCTGGTAGCTGAGTATTCCAAGTAGTGATGTGCAGTATTGTAAAAATATAAGCCTACATTTTTTGTTTTTCTTGATATTTATCTATCCATTTATCTACCTACCTATCTCCTCACCCCCCACTTCACTACCTCTCCCTACTACCTACCTTCCCTCTTCCCTTCCCCAACCCCTTTCTGCCTCCCCCACTCCAACACTTACTTTGCCCCAGTCTGAGCAACTAGATCTCTCAGCATTTGCTCCCTTAAAGAAGAGATGATTCAACCAAAAGCAAAGAAAAAAATCTCTGAACTTCAAAAGACCAGTGTTGAAGGTTAGGGGCAGGTTCAGGACATAAACAATAGGTTTTTTTAAATATTTGAATCAGAATGAAGCTTTTTAACCTCTACACCAAGAAATATTTACTCATTTGTGGAAAGAAGCCTTTAAAAGGGGAGTTAAGGTGCATGGGTAGTGGTGCAGTCAGTTAAATGTCCAATTCTTGGTTTCAGCTCAGGTCATGATCTGGGGGTACTGGAATCGAACCCTAAGTCAGCCTCCATGCTCAGAGCAGAGTCTGCTTGAGATTCTCTCTCCCTCTCCCGCTCATGCACTCTCTCTAATAAATAAATAAATGATTTTTTTAATGAAAAATAAAAGGAGGAGGCTAAGAGAGCTTATGAGGTTCTGGCAGATACTTAAGAAGAGGTTCTGAAGCCCTCTACACTCACCAGACTAAGCCTCAGCATTGAGGACCACAAAAACCCCAGATAATTTGGGCAAACCAAGAGCAGAGTGAGATTGTACTTTTTTTGTCTTCAGTAGGGCTCTAAGATGACAAAATCTGAGAAGAAATGCCTATGAAATATATGTCTAGACAGGGCCTTAGACATTTTCAGTTTCCCTTGTCCTAACACTGTGCAGCTGAGCATGATGTAATAAAGCACAGAGAACCAGCCGACATGAATGGGCCCTGAGGGCATAAATGAGGAACTTATGTGGGCCAGTTACTGAATACTAAATGAAACAATGAAAATCTCAATGCATCGGGGCATCTGGGTGGCTCAATAGTTGAGCATCTGCCTTCAGCTCAGGTTGTGATCCCAGGATCCTGGGATCAAGTTCCACATCAGGCTTCTGGCAGGGAGTCTGCTTCTCCCTCTGCCTATGTCTGCCTCTATTTCTCTGTATCTCATGAATAAATAAATAAAATCTTTTTTAAAAATCTCAATGGATAGATAACTGAAAAATAAATGTCCTTCTCTACCACTCTACCACTTCTCTAGCATGTACTATATGGGAATCCCCAAATTTAGATACAACCCCAGAAGAAGGGTGAAAATTCCCAAATTTACTAAGATTAAAGTTTATCTTATGTCAGCAACATCAGGATTTAAGATATTAAAAATTAATATTTTTTATATTTCAAGATACGAAAGTGTTTTGCATGCTTCAGTTTTTTTGACTAAAATTGCTCAGAGTCATATGTTCTACAAAACTTATCAGAGTACCAGAAAACAAGGCAGAAGGGGTAGAGTTACACAAGATGAAAGCTTTAGAAACTGTTCAGTGACGTGCCATACAACTATGAATATGAAGAGAGGATTCAACCACTAAACCAGGGGAGGCAAATCAGAACTAAGGTCAATTTATCACCTAGTTTGCTTATTTAGTCTGGATAGCTCTTGACTTTTTCAATGATATATATGGTGTGAAAAACTATATAAGCCCTATGAAAAAATATTGTCAAAGGAAGAAAAGGGGACACCATGAGAGATGTTAAAAGGAATAACATAATTCTGAAAATGAATTCTATCTAGAGAATCCAGATGAAAATTTCAGAAAACTATCCAGTATTCTCAACAGAACCCGGGAAATATAATCAATGAAAGAGGAAGGTAGAGTGATAAAGAAAGAATAGGCTACAACAGAAATGCAAGAAATGGAACAAATTAAATAGAAAAACAAATGATGAGGAAAGGGACAATGGATTAGCTAATTAGATTACAAGGGAATTATAAATTAGAGGAAGGGCAGGATAGAACTGACACTTGAAAAGTCAAATTGGAAACATAGGAAACAAAAAAACGAAAGGGGGGAAAATAAACATTAAAACAATTAGAGAAAAGAACTGAGGGCCAATACAAATAATAAGTATTGCCCAAAAACCAGATGGTAGCCAAAGATATAGTTTCCTGGGCTAAAGAAAGACTGGTATACCTAGATTGAAATAATCATATGGACAAAATTTTGAATTATAAGGATCAAGAATACATACACACACACACACACACACACACCAAGAATACACACACACACACACATAAACACAGATATAGGTATACATATAGGGAACTGTGATCCCCTCATTTCATGGATGAGGAAAGCGTGATATATAAAATTATTTATTCACCAGGATCCCAAAGTTAGTAATTAGTGGTACATGACTAAAACACAGATGTTCCTGATTAAATCCAGTATAGATAAGTGCAAAGAATGCTATCTGGATCTAAAAATCTAAATGTACATGCAAAGAATGAAATAAAAAAGAAAATTTAAAGGTTTTAATTAGTGAAGTCACTAAGCCTATAAAGTATAGTAGCTCTCAAGCTGACCTTAGAGTTCATTAAGACATCTGCAATTAGACAGTGAATAGTCCCTTACACAGATTAAGTTATACACAGTACATTACCTCATATGGACCTGAACTCTATAACAAAGATGTTCAACAGATCAACCAAAATAACAAAAATACTGAAGAATCTTGAACTAAGGTAAAGAAGGCAAAATTCAAAAGGACAAGAAGCCAGTTTTAAAAATCTAAAGAGCACATAAAAAATAACTTATACTTTTTCCATATGCTCTAAGGAGAATTACAATAAGAGAAACTATGTAGAAACTTCAGCTCAATAAAAATAAGAGCTGTCCTTAAATGACAATCTTGAGGTTAGTGAGTTTCCATCACTGAATATATTCAAACATAAAAAAGACTAACACTTGGTTAGACATGCTTTAAAGGAAAGGAAGTCAATGGAAATGTAAGTAGACTACAAAAGCTTTAAAGTCCTCCCCAAAAATCAATTAATTTAGGTTAGGAGGTAAGGCTATAAAAAAGTTTATACAGTACTTTGAATAGCAGGCTAAAGAATTCAAAATAATTCTATATTGTGTGCAATAGAGAACCAATTAAAGAGTTTTTTTAAAACAATTACAAAAAGTAGAGGTTTTTTTTAAAGCTACATCTAAGAATAGATTTGTTCTTTAATTCATTAATTTATTGCCTATTATCTTCAAAGACACTGTCTAAAATGTTGACTATCCCCAATCAAGGTATGACCCCTTACCCTTAAGATTATAGTGAGATGTCTAGCATGTAATAGGCACTCAATAAATATCTGTTGAGGGAATTCATAAATATATGGTTAAGGTATACTAAGAGTACTAAGTGAAAGAAGAGGAGCATCCAAATCAGGCTGCAAAATTAGGGAATATTTCCCAAAAGTGGCAATATTTATTCTGAGTTTTGAAGGACAAATAGGAGGTAATGAGATGAATGAAAGAGTATCAGCCAATTAAAAAAAAACATATATATACACACACACACACACACACACACACACACGAAAACTCAGAAAAATAACCTGTTTAGGGAGTAACAAGTAGTTCTCCATGACCCTTTATATATGGGGTATATGGGGAACATTTGGCAAGGTGGAGGGAAGTGCAAACTCCATGCTATCCAAAAAATTATGGAAAGTCATTGAAAGAATTAGTAACATGATTTGATCTGTATTTTTTTTAAGATTTTACTTATTTATTCATGAGACACACACACAGAGAGAGAGAGAGAGAGAGAGAGAGAGAGAGATGCAGAGGCACAGTCTGAGGGAGAAGCAGGCTCCATGCAGGGAGCCCGACGTGGGACTCAATCCCGAGTCTCCAGGATCAGGCCCTGGGCTGAAGGGGGCGCTAAACCGCTGAGCCAACTGGGCTGCCCTGATACGTATTTTAGAAATGCATCAAGGACTGTTTTCTGGTAATGGCTAAGTAATTCAGACATCCTGTTGCAGACAATTAAAAATCTGGAGGATTTCTTTAATTCTTAAAAAAAACCAAAGTTCTCAAAGGATACTGACAAATCATCAGACCAAGAATAGATTGAGGATTATAATTCAAAAACACTAAACAGGGATCCCTGAGTGGCTCAGTGGTTTAGAGCCTGCCATCGGCCCAGAGTGTGATCCTGGAGACCAGGGATCGAGTCCCATGCAGTCCTCCCTGCATGGAGCCTGCTTCTCCCTCTGCTTGTGTCTCTGCCTCTGTGTGTGTCTCTCACGAATAAATAAAATAAAAAAAAAAATCACTAAACAACCTTCCATTGCCAGTCAGGACAAAGTAATCCCACTATAGCCTTTCTCTCCCACTGCTTACAACTAAAAACTCTGAATGAAATACATAAAGCACTACTTCAGGACTCTGAAAAGAAAGCAAAGGAAGGTAGGGTGGGAGAAAAAAAGTAAAAATCTTGAAGTGACTCATGTGAAGTTTAAGTTTCCTGTTTAGTTTTTTTTTTCCTATCTCCCCTCCCAGCATTAGCCAAATGTAAGGCCCCAACAAAACTGTAACAGGAAACATGAGCAGCAAAAGGAAATCCGATTTTTTTTTCTTCTTTTCCCTCTCATAGCCCTATCCCAAGAATGGCTCCAGAAGTAGAGCTGCAGCACCCATGGCAGCAAGGACAGATAAAACTCCAAAAGAAATTCAGTATTTCTAGCCAAAGAACAGGGAAAATGGGCCCCTGCGAGGCTGAGCATGAGGGGACAATCTTAGAGACAGCTCCAAAAGAGGATTACCTAATTATGTGCATGAATTGACACAAGTCCCATGGGGAAAAGGAAGGATATACATATATAAGACAGACCCAAAACAAATACAGCGAAGACTTTGAAAACTGAACTCTAATATATAATATAAATCACTATTCACATCCCAGACCTAATCTTGAGTGGCAGAGCCAGAGTAGCATAGCAAAGACATTGAAAACTGAACTGATATTGGAACCCAGCACACAAAAGATAGAATTTGTGGCATGAACCCAAGTTGGCTGTCTGCTAAAAAAAATAAACAAATATTCTCCTAGGGATTTTAAAAGGACTGAGAATCTCACAACATAATAATTTCAAAATGTCCAGAATATAATCCAAAAAATGCTCAACATTCAAAGAACTAGGAAAATATGACACCATTCTAGGTTTCAAGCAAATAATCAAAAATAATGAAGTATACTATACAAACCTCTAGAATCTACAGAACAGACCAGAAATAAACTCCTTTAATAAACTTTATTAAAACCTTAATAAAACAATGTTTACTATATTCATGTAGATAAAAAGCTGCACTTAAAAATTTCAGCAAAGAATACTAGTGGTGAGCATAGCATTATACACAGACCTATCAAATCATTAAGTTACACAACTAAACCTAATGAAACGTTGTCAACTACATGTCAATTTTTAAAAATTACAGCAATAAAATTGAAAGTCTAAAAAGTGACACTACAGATATTTTAAAAATCAGCTAATATTTACAGAACCAGAAAAAACCAATAACAAACAATAAAACCTTAACTGATGAATTTGAAAACAGACTAGAAAAAAAAAGAGAAAAAAAAAGACTATAAATAGTGAATAGAGAATAAGTATACTGGAAGAGAGTAGAAGATACTTTCCTGAATGGTGCACAAGAAAAAAGATAAAAAATACACCCAAGGCAGAAATACCAAAGGTACAGTAAAGTAGCCTCGTTGACTTGGAAAGATTAAATAGGCTTTCATCTAAGGGACTTTGCACTTACTATTTCCCAAAATAGTTTCATGGCTCATTCCCTCACTTATTAGGGTCACTATAATCCTTCCCCAGTCATCCTATCCCAAAATATCCCAAAATCTCCTTAAGCAATTATTATTACCATACATATATTTTATTTTTTTATGGTCTATGTCCCTCCACTATGATGCACACTTCTTTTCTCTTTTTTTTTAACTTATTTATTCATGAAAGACACAGAGAGAGAGAGGCTGAGACACAGGCAGAGAGAAAAGCAGGCTCCCTGCAGGGAGCCCAATGTGAGACTTGATCCCAGACCAGGATCACACCTGAACCAGATGCTCAACCACTGAGCCACCCAGGCATCCCAAATGCACACTTCTTAAGAGCAGAAACTGTTGTTCATTGCTGTTTTCCTCACCCTTCAGAACATTTCATGACACAAAGTATGCACTTTAAAAACTGGTGAATAAGGGGCACCTGGGTGGCTCAGTCTTAGTACCTGCCTTCAGCTCAGGTCATGGTCACGGGGCCCTGGGATACAGGCTCCCTGCTTAGAAGGGAGTCTGCTTCTCCCTCTCTTTCTGCCCCTCCACTGGCTTGTGATATCTCTCTCTCTCTCTCTCTCTCTCAAATAAATAAATAAAATCTTAAAAAATAAAAGTAAAAGCAAAAGCTGGTAAATGAGAGGTACCTGGGTTGCTCAATCGGTTAAGTGGCCTTTGCCTTGCTAGTGCTCTCATGGGCAGTAGGATCAAGCCCCAAATCAGGCTCCAGGCTCAGTGGGGAATCTACCTGAGGATTCTCTCTCCCCACACCCCCTCTCAATAAATAAATAATTAAAAAAAAAAAACTGGTGAATGAATAAATAAGACATAAAAACTGCAATAGCAAGAGGAAAGGCTTAAGACAAGAATCTAGGTGGAGCTTATGTTAGCAAGTATAAAGACTCTTTTTTTTTTTTGAGAGGAAGAGAGAGAAAGGAGAGGGGAGAGGAAGAGAGAGAATCTTAAGCAGGTTCCACATCCAGCACAAAGCCCAACATGGGACTTGATCTCACAACCCTGAGATCATGACCTGAGCCAAAAATCAAGCACTGGATTAACTGACAGAGCCACGCAAGCTTCCCTAAAGACTTTTTTAAGAAAAGAAAAACTATCTACATGTCATATTAAGTAAGGTATGCTTATTGGGGGGCACCTGGGTGGCTCTGTTAGTTAAGCATTTGCCTTCGGCTAAGGTCATGATCCCAGGGTCCTGGGATCTAGCTTCCTGGGATCGAGGCCCTTTTCGGGCTCTATGCTCAGCGAGGAGTCTGCTTCTCCCTCTCCCCCTACTTGTGTGCACTCTCTTTCTCAAATAAATAAATTAAATCTTTAAAATATATATATATATGCTCATTGGTTCATTTAAGAGATCACCAAAAAAAATTTTTTAAAGATTCTTCAAACCTCTTCCTACCATCTTAGCATAAAACTAAACAGAGGGAAAAAACAAAAACAAACAAAAAAAAAAAAACAACAACAACAACAACAAAAAAAAACTAGCAGCCTGTCTCCATGGCCTAAGTTACTTTCTACAAAGCAGTCAATACACCATCCCTCCATCCCCATCTATATACTTTTCCCCACTTTTTTTAAGATTTTATTTATTTATTCATGAGAGACACAGAGAGAGAGAGGCAGAGACACAGGCAAAGGGAGAAGCAGGCTCCATGCAGGGAGCCCGATGTGGGATTCGATCCTGGGTCTCCAAGATCAGGCCCTGGGCTGACGGTGGCATAAACCACTGAGCCACTTTTCCCTACTTTTTATACCTGGATGGAAAAGCTAATATTGAAAGTTAAATAAATGGGATGTAACAGAGGAGCTGTTAGTCGTGTCCTACGTTCTGTTAAGTAGGTATGCTACGTTCCGGTAAGTATTTATAGGTCCAAAAGCAAAGTACTATATGCAGAGCCCAAGAAAAACCCTAGTAATAGTGCATAATGGAAATAAGAATAGCTAACACTGAGCACTTTGCACTGTTCTAAGCAATTTATTAACTAACCTAATTCTCAAAACAGCACTAAGAGGCACTTTATTAACCAATAAACAGTAGGTCAGAGAGATTATATAGCTTATTCATGGTCAGGTGGACAGCAACTGAAAGTCTGAATTTGAGCATAGGCTGTCTACTCTTAGCCTAAGCTCTTAAGCAGTACACTGTGATATTAAAATTTTAGCTAGGTTTTAAAAAAAATAAAATAAATAAAATAAAATAAAATAAAATAAAATAAAATAAAATAAAATAAAATAAAATAAATAAAATAAAATAATAAAATTAAAATAAAATAAAATAAAATAAAATAAAATAAAATAAAATAAAATAAAATAAAATTTTAGCTAGGGACACCTGGGTGGCTCGGTGCTTAAGCATCTGTCTTTGGCTCAGGGTCCTGGGATCAAGTCCCATATCAGGCTCCCCACAGCAAGCCTGCTTCTCTCTCTCTCTGTGTCTTTGCCTCTCTCTCTCTATCTCTCTCATAAATAAATTTTAAGAAATAAAATTTTAGCTAAGAAAAGCAGGAGCTATACTGCTATGCTGAAAAAGCAGGTAGACAGTATTTTCTAATAGATTCTTGGCATAAACAAAGTAGAGCTGGTGTCAAATTAATGACAAAGATAATACTGCTGTTTTTTTAAAAAAGATGTTTATGTTTTTCATCAAAATGAAAAAAATTCGGGGGATCCCTGGGTGGCTCGGCAGTTTAGCGCCTTCCTTCGCCCCAGGGCATAGTCCTGGAGTCCCAGGATCAAGTCCTGCTTCGGGCTCCCTGCATGGAGTCTGCTTTTCCTTCTGCCTGTGTCTCTGCCTCTCTCTCTCTCTGTGTTTCTCATGAATAAATAAATAAAATGTTTTTTAAAAAATGAAAAACATTCCTACAAGTAAAATTGAGTATGCATAAAATGAGAATGTGTACTTGAATATTTATACTACAACCTTATTAGAATATTTTAAAAGCATGTTTCTTTAGGAGAAATTTGAGAATTATATTTAGATTTGAAATAAATATTGTACTATTCTTAAGTACTGTGCCTTCAGCATAGCTGTCCATGGGTATTTTCTATTATGAACACAGCTATGTATCAATTCAATTTGCTAGCTGTTCCAAAGAGAAGAAAAAGCCTCAAGATCACATTTCAACTACAAATGTCAAGTATGTGTCTTTTGAAATATATTATCTTTCAAAACACTTTGAGCTTTCAAAGCTCAAAGAACTGAGAATCAAATTACTACTTATGCAAAGAAATTGTATAAGGCACTTATAACTTGTTCAAATCAAAATTGGATCCAAAAAGTGAAAGAATAATTTCTTCCCTTATCCACCCCCACCATTAAAATAAAAATAAATTGATAAAAATCACATAAAATAAGAAATATATTTACATTTCTTTGTCTTTTCTGCAGATCTGGCACAGGTTTCTTTGAGTAAATTACATAAATGCCTTGTAGCATTATTCCTGAAAGAAAACAAAGAGTCTGCCTAAGTATAATCTGATCTCAAAGCAAAATCATATGGAAAAGTTATGAAACGTTACAATTTTTAAAGAAATTCTTATATTTACACACATATATATCACATCACTCAAGTGATTTTAAAAATGGGTTGATTATACTAGTAGCAAAGACAACTTAGTAACTTCCTCTCTTAAAAGTAAAAAGGATAGTTTCTTAACAAGTTTCTACCCAAGTAGCTAACAATAACCTTTCAGTAAATAGTTCCAGATTTTGCCCACGGGAAAAAAAAAAATGAGAAAAGAGGGCTGGGTTTTTCTTTTACTATTTGCCCCAGAAATATTCTAGCTGTCTTATCCTCAAAACATTAAACAGGTAACTTTCTGACTAGCCTTTCATTACATGAATAATAAGACCTCTGATCATCTCAATAGGAGCAGAGAAAGCATTTGATAAAATTCAATATTCATTTATGATAAAAATTCTCAACAAAGTGGGTATAAATATCCATTTATGATAAAACTCTCAACATAATAAAGGGCATGTATGACAAGTCCACAGTTAACCCCATACTTAATAGTAAAAAGTAAAAAGCTGAAAGACTTTCCTCTTAGATCAAGAACAAGACAAGAATGCCCACTCTCACCACTTTTATTCAACATAGTATTGGAAGGCTTAGAACAATTAGGCAAGAAAAAAGACGTATCCAATTTGGAAAGGAAGAAGTAAAATTCTATTTGCAGAGGACATGATATTATATATAGAAACCCTAAAGACTCCACAAAAAAAAACTTCCAGAATATAACAAATTCAGTAAAGTTTGCAATATGCAAAATTAATACACAAAGATCAGTTTCATTTCTGTACACTAATAATGAATGAACTATCTGAAGGAGAAATTAAGAAAACAGAAAACAGCCCAATTTATAACTATACCAAAAAGAATAAAATATCTAGGATTAAATTTAACCAAGGAGGTGAAAGACCTGTATACTGAAAACTATAAGACATTAATGAAAGAAACTGAAAACACAAACAAATGGAAAGATATTCTGTATTTATGGATTAGAAGAATATTGGTAAAATATCCACACTACTTAAATGGGTCCTGATAACCAATTTCCACACCAACAAGCAATTTTTGGGACACTAGCTGGGTGTCCCATAATTCAATTATGACACTATCAACCTGAAGATAGCCTCAGATTCCACAGGTTAAGGGTTCAGTCCTACAAAACTACTGTCCCCCTGGCCCCACTTAAGATACCAGTCGGTAATCCCAGGTTGCTACCTGGACTTCTATCAAACTAGCTATAAATCAGAAGTTTTCATGACTCATTCCTTAGTTTTTCCGACACCAATCACAGGTTCAGATTGTTACCTGAATCTCTGACAGACTGCCTATAAATCTAAGGTTCCTTGGGTTCAATTAATTTGCTGGAGCAGGTCACTGAACTCAAAGAAACAATTTACTTGTTAGATTACTAGTTTATTATAAAAGGATATAACTCAGGAACAGCTAGATAGGAGAGATGTATAGGACAAGGCATGGAGGAAAAGGGTATAGAGCTTCCATGCTTTCTCTGAGCTCACCACTCTCCCTAGATCTCTTCAGCAACCTAGAAGTTTTCCAAACCTTGTCCTCTTGGGTTTTTATGGAGGCTTAGTTACATAATTGTGATTGATTAAATCACTGGCCATTGATAATTGATTCAAACTTCAGACTCTTTCCCATCCCCAAGGTTGAGGGAGGAACTGAAAGTTCCAACCATCTGATCACATGGTTGATTTTGATTCTCTTGGCAACCAGCCCCATCCTTAAGTGGGGTCCAGAAGTTACCTCATTAACATAACAAGAGACAACTTAGTCACTCTCAGCACTTGGGAAATTCCAAAGGTTTTGGAGATTATGAGTCAGGAATGGTAGATGAAGACCAAATACATCTATGAGAAATACCATATTTGGTCATGTGAATGACCAAAGCATAGGTTTTTTTCTTATATATTTCATACTACCCAAAACAGTTTACAGATTCAATATAATCCCAAACAAATTTCCAATGGCATTTTTCAGAAATAGAACAAACCTAAAATTTGTATATAATCACCGAAGAGCCAAAGCAAACTTGAGAAAGAAGAAAAGAGCTGGAAGAATCACACTTCCTGATTTCAAACTGTATGACAATACTATAGTGACCAAAATAGTATGGGATGAGATGCCTGGGTGGCTCAGTCCGTTAAGCATCTGCCTTCAGCTTGGGTCATGATCCTGGGGTCCTTGGGATCAAGGCTCCCTGCTCCGTGGGGAGTCTCCTCCTCTCCACCTGTTCATACTCTCTCTTTCTCTCTCAAATAAAGTTTTTTAAAAAACCAGTATGGGAGATGGGTGGAAGGTTAGGTTTGTTTTAAGATTTTATTTATTTATTTGAAGGGAGGGAGGGGCAAAGGAAGGAGAAAAAATCCCAAGCAGACTCCTTGCTAATAAATACAGAGCCCAATGCAGAGCAGTCCTACAACCCCAAGATCATGACCTGAGCTGAAATCAAGAATCAGATGCTCAACCAACTGAGCCACCCAGGCACCCTGGGAGGTTAAGTTAAATAGGTGATGGAGATCAAGGAGTACAGGTGTTGTGATGAGCACCAGCTATTATATAGAAGTGCCGAATCACTACATTATACACCTGAAACTAATATTATACTCTTTTAACTAACTAGAATTTAAATAAACCTAAAAAAAACTAGTATGGTATTAGCATAAAAGCAGACACATAGGGGTACCTAGCTGGCTCAGTGGGTTAAGCATCCAACTCTTAATTTTGTCTCAGGTCATGATCTCAGGGTTGTGAGACTGAGTTCTGCATCAGGCTCCACACTCAGTGTGGAGTCTGCTTGTCCCTCTCCCTTTGCCTCTTCTCCCACTCATGCTCTTCTCTCTCTCTCAAATAAATAAAGACTTTAAACAACAAAAAAAAAAAAAAAAAAAAAACACATAAATCAACAGAACAGAACAGAGAGTCCAAAAATAAAGTCATGAATATATGGTCATATAAAATGAAAAACAAGAAACAACACATGTTGGCAAGGATGTGAAGAAAGAAAAATCCTCATGCATTGTGGAAAAGCAAACTGATGCAGCTGCTATGGAATACAGTATGGAGGTTGCTTAAAAAATTAAAAATAGACCTATCCGGGATCCCTGGGTGGTGCAGCGGTTTGGCGCCTGCCTTTGGCCCAGGGCGTGATCCTGGAGACCCGGGATCGAATCCCACGTCAGGCTCCTGGTGCATGGAGCCTGCTTCTCCCTCTGCCTATGTCTCTGCCTCTCTCTCTCTTTGTGTGACTATCATAAATAAATAAAAATTTTAAAAAAATAGACCTATCCTATGATCTGGTAATCACACTAAGTATTTACCCCAAGAATATGAAAACACTAATTTGAAGGGGTATATGCATTCCTATTGCATTATATCCAATAGCCAAATTATGAAAGCAACCCAAGTATCCACTGATAGATGAATGGATAAAAAAGATGTGGTATAGGGGCACCTGGGTGGTTCAGTGGCTGAGTATCTCCCTTTGGCTCAGGTCATAATCCTGGGGTTCTGGTATCAACTCCCATAGAGCCTGTTTCTCCCTCTGCCTATGTCTCTGCCTCTCTCTGTGTCACTTATGAATAAATAAATAAAATCTTTTTAAAAAAAAGATGTCTGGAAACCTGGATGGCTCAGTGGTTGAGCAACTGCCTTTGGCTCAGCTCATGATCCCAGGGTCCTGGGTTTGAGTCCCACATCAGGCTACCCGCAGGGAGCCTGCTTCTCCCTCTGCCTATGTCCCTGCCTCTCTCTGTGTATTTGTCATGAATAAATAAATAAAACCTTTAAAAAATAAAAAAAGATGTGATACATATATATACATAATAAACAGCATACACACAAAAAATATGGAATATTACTCAGCCATAAAAAAGAAAGAAATCTTGCCATTTGCAACAATATGGATGGATCCAAAGGGTAAAATGTTAAGCAAAATAAGCCAGTCAGAGAAAGGTTGGTTTGGTTTTGTTTTCAAAGCCTATGACTGTTCTCCAGTATAGAGCAGTAGTTCCCAAAGTATGATCCTTGTCCTAGCAACATCCACATCACTCATTAAAAGCTCAAATTCTGAAGCCCTACTCCACTTAACCAGAAATTCTGGTAAGGGAGCAGAGGACAACAGTGTATGTTTTAACAAGCACTGCAGTTAATTCTGGTGCTTGCTAAAATTTAAGAACCACTGGTAGAGAGGGACTTTTTTGTTACTGGTTTTGTAAAAAATCAAAAACAAGTGACCATGAACCTAATTCTTCAATTACAATAGAGAGGGACTTTTTTGTTACTGGTTTTGTAAAAAATCAAAAACAAGTGACCATGAACCTAATTCTTCAATTACAATTTGTAAAACAACTTCAGCCTTTTCCCCTGTTAATTTATGGTGAGGGAGAGAGGACAAAAGTGCTTTAGCAGTATGTTCCCTAAACCACAGAAGCAGCACAACCTGGCATAAAGCCAGACATTTACTCCATATATAAGCAACCATCCAATCAAAAAATATTTATTTTAAGTCTGCTATGTTCTTAGAAATGTCTCAATTTTAAAATTCTTAAAACTCTTCACTAGCTTCCAAATGACCATCTGCAGCAATTTTCAAAGTTTTTTTTTTTCTAGAACCAAAATCCTTTTTCAATATGATATCTTAAGTGGATACACAAGATTTTGAATCGTATTTTTAAAATAACAATGTTCCTGTTAAAGGGAGCCATAGCTATAATCACTCAGCCTTTAACCTACCCTCTGCAATCCCTATGCTTTGACACAAAAATCAAAATTCCTTAGCATGTCATGCAATGCCAGAGTAGCAACCTCTAATTCTCCTCCTGGCTAATTCCTATTCATACTTCAGACATTCTCATCTTTAGAAAGCCTTTTCTAGAAGGATCCCCGGGTGGCTCAACAGTTTAGCGCCTTCCTTTGGCCCAGGGCATGAACCTGGAGACCCGGGATCGAGTCCCATGTCAGGCTCCCTGCATGGAGCTTGCTTCTTCCTCTGCCTCTCTCTTTCTCTCTCTGTCTCATGAATAAACAAATAAAATCTAAAAAAAAAGAAAGAAAGCCTTCTCTGACAATGACCACCATCAAATGCATGTAACAGGGCTTGATGGGTTTAATTCATCAAATTATTTAAACAAATCCCAGATAGGAGTCTGACAAAAATCAAATGTTGCTTTTTAAGGTTATTTCTGAAAATACGTAATTGTGGATGCTTCAGGTTTGACTCATGAAATTTGAAAATTGAAACTATTATTACATCTAATGTTGGAAATCAAATCATATAGAAGGTCCTGCTCCATTCAAAAAAAAAATGCCTTCAAAATTATATAAATTATCTCAAAACACTTTTCCTGCTCGAAAATATCAATAAACCAAAGTGTCCATTCCCTCTCAACTTTTATTACAGGACAGGCATATGGTTTTGAAATATCCAAAGTCTCTTTCAAATCTATATCTCTTTTAAAAAGTTATGATCAGTTAATGAGCTGGTCCTGAGCAACTGTATATTAAACCTGTCTTCCGACAATCAAGTCACTCTACCTTAAGCGCAACTTTGTTTCTCACCTATATTTTGACAAAGCTCTTAGCTAAATGTTAGGTTCCTTCAGACAACAATTGACAATTCAGTATTTGAGGCCAAAACAGAACTGAAACAATTATTTAAAATAGAAGGAAATCAGGGATCCCTGGGTGGCACAGTGGTTTGGCTCCTGCCTTTGGCCCAGGGCGCGATCCTGGAGACCCCGGATCGAATCCCACATCGGGCTCCCGGTGCATGGAGCCTGCTTCTCCCTCTGCCTGTGTCTCTGCCTCTCTCTCTCTCTCTCTATCATAAATAAATAAAAATTTAAAAAATAAAAAATAAAAAAAAAATAAAATAAAATAGAAGGAAATCATACCCAAAATAAACACACTCCCTCTCACCTCAAAAAAAAAAAAAATGGCATAAATTCTATACTATATCGCACTACACTACCTTACACTATACTATGTAACTAAACTCAAAGTATTCACAAAAATTCAACTTTTCATCAACAGAGGCAACAACCATCTTAAGAAAACTCACAAGTTTTCTAAGACTGGTATTAGGGCTAAAGCAGGCTTTAAAGGTCTTGTAAGATACTACAGAAACTCAATCACATACCCATACAAAAGTGACCATAAGTATCAAACATACAATAAGCACACAATGTCAGAAACTTTCTCTTCTCTATCCTTTCTCCTTAATAACCAAACCTCAATTAGACAGGGAAAAAATTAAGGTTTAATATTTAAATTTTATCTGGAAAATCACAGGTTGTCTTTTTTTAATTTATTTAAGTAATCTCTACCCCCAGTATTGGGCTCAAACTCACCACCCCAAGATCAAAAGTCACAGGCTCTTCCAACTGAGCCAGCCAGGCACCCCCATAGGTTGTTTTTCAACTGGACTAAATCTGTTGTAAGAGCTCTTTTAATTTATCAGCAACTTCCCTGACAAAGTGGTATGTCTTCTAAAGCTATGATGTTTAACTTAAACATATAGGAATATATAAATTCTGTACTCTTTGTGGACCCATACATTACATTCTAACTACTCAATATCTACTTAGTAGGTGAAATAAACAAGTTACATTTTTCTATTAAATTCTATACGATATCATCTGAATGAGGTGATAAGGGTATAAAATAAGGCTTAGCTATTGCCTAAAACAAAGGAAAGGAAAAGCTAAAGATGATACTAGAATTTTAAGCTAACATTAATGGAAGAATCATTAGGCCACTGACAAAAACAGGAATTTAAGAGTAAGAATTAGCTAGTAACTAAGTTGAGCATGATTTTACAAATGCTCCACCTAAAATACTGCAACAAATAGAAAGGTAGACAATATACATAGGCAGTTGTAGATACAGGATTATCAGATACCTTTTGACACAAATAATGGTTTCTCCTGCCTGACATTTTAAAAAGCAAGAAATTATTAGTCAGTGACCACTGTTGGCCAAATACAAGAATGTAAATAAAATAAGTAGGTCTTCCTTCTTCCACACTTCCCAGGTAGAATTCTACGTATAAGTTAATATTACATAACAGAATATTAAGTTAAATAAATTTCTGGAAATCACTTTAATAAGTATGGAATAAATAAATTTAGAAAAAACAAATTCATTAAATTACTTACTCTTTTATTAAATCTTTATTTTCTTGAATTCCTTCTTCTAATTTCAAGCTTACTTTTTCATTTTCAAACTAATTTACAAAACAAAAGAACAGTTCATCACATTTTGCTTAGCAAAATAAACATGAGTATAATCATTAAGCAGCATTTCTTTGCTAACAACTAAGATGTGTAAGAATTCTTTGCAAATTTTTGTGTGTCACAGCTTATGGATTTCCCATAAGAATATGGATCCCACTTTCACAAATCTAAAATCAAGTTTGCTGAATCATCCCCAAAAAAGTATCAACAATATTTTAATGCAATATTATCTTCCCTAAACATTTTTAATGTTTTATCTTTGTCCCAATCCAATATTGTATTTTCTCAACATTTTTCTTTTACTCCGCCACAAAGCTGAAGAGTTCCAAATATAAAATTTTATCCATAAATCTCATATTCCAATTAATAAAAAACATATACAAGTCATCATCAGTAACAGGAATTAATAAAAATTTTAAAATCTATGAATCAATCTTTATCTAAAGTAATTTATTATTTCCCTAAACATTTGCATTAAGTTTTGGGCAACTTTTCTATGCTCATCCTAAAGTTGAAATGCAGTATCAGCAAAACTTCAAAAAAAGCACTGTCCTTAAAATCCACATCACTGTAATACTCTATTTTAAAACAGTACTATTGGGATCCCTGGGTGGCGCAGCGGTTTGGCGCCTGCCTTTGGCCCAGGGCGCGATCCTGGAGACCCGGGATCGGATCCCACGTCGGGCTCCCGGTGCATGGAGCCTGCTTCTCCCTCTGCCTGTGTCTCTGCCTCTCTCTCTCTCTCTCTCTCTCTGTGACTATCATGAATAAATAAATAAAATCTTTAAAAAAAAAATAAAAAAATAAAAATAAATAAATAAATAAATAAAAATATTAAAACAGTACTATGATAAAATCTACTACACTATATTTTCTATTCCAAATCTTATTATACCTGTAGTTCCTGAATGGCTTTCCGTTGTGCTTCAATTATCTTTCTGTTTTCTTGCAACTTATTTTCTTTCTGCTTCAATTCAGATTCTACACTCACTTTCCACTTCTTGATCTTTTCAGCTTCCTTATACAGTTTTGAATATAGTCTGCTCATTGGCTCTGAATTCTATTAAAATAAAAGGGTTTTCAAAGAGTAGTAATGCTAAAATTTTGAACAATTCACAAACTACAGCTGCCTGCTGAAAATATCCTAGTAATAAAGTATCTTAATAGTTAAGAACAAATCTCTCCTCAATTTATGTCCTAACAGCATCCTGAAAACTACATTAACTCTTTAAGTTATTAGCAGCATTAGCTACTTCACTAAAGTTACTGGTCACTTGACTAAGTTATGCGCTATTGAAAAAATCCAATACCTTCAAAATAAATCTAAGCCAGATATTGGAAATATTTTAGTCAATGAGAGAATCTGGTGGGTTAAAAGTTAAAATAAGTTACACAATATCTATAAATTTTTACAATGGTCTTGAAAACATTTTGGTTATACAGTTTGAAGATTATCTAAAGGACATGAATTTTAAAATATAATGACAAAAATAAAAACAAACAAAAAAATATAATGACAAAAATAATAGTTAACACAAGATCTAGCTATCATTTATTCTAAGGTTTTATTTAGCTTTTATTCAGATTTCCTGAATTATCCATTTCAACATTATAAGGTAAAAGTCAGTTTATATTTTTTAAAATCACAGATGTCTGCTTGCTGATGGCTCTTTGTTATCAAAATATATGAATAAGTTCCATATTTTTAAATTCTGTGATATTTTAATCACAGCAACAAACATATAGCACTTTATAAAGCCATGGAATTTCTTTTTTTTTCCTTAAGTAGACTTCATGCCCAAAATGGGGCTTGAATTCAAGAATCCCATGCTCTACCAACTGAGCCAGCCAGGCACCCCAGAATTTTTGTTTTAAAGACATCTATGTGTCATAAGTAAAAATGATTTTTATAACTAAAATAAAAAGCACAGCATGTTCTATAAATTCCTTAGACAGCAAACAAGCCCAATATTCATAACCTATTAATTAAAGGATTGCTTGTAAAATAGCAGTTTTCACATATTGTAGCCACATCCTCTCTTTTATTATTGCTCTTTATGGCTTAAAATTAAATTGCCACTAAAGAATGCATGCTTGTGTAACCCAGAAAAATACAAAAGCCTAGTATTTCAGCAACTTTAAAGAAAAACAAAGGGGAGAAAATAGTTTTAAACAATATAACTTAAAACATTAACCAAATCCTAATCCCTTAGAAGCTTCAAAAAGAAAGATATATATAATTAACAAGAAATGATACTCCAATTACAAGAAATTTAATAAAAATAGAAAATCTTCTGACCTCAAAATCAGAATCTTTTAGTCCTTCCTGGTAATGACAATTGTCAGAATTATCAACCTAAAAAAATGAATAAGTGTTTCCTGTAAGAAAATATTTCTGATGAAAGTTTCCAAACAGTAGTAATTAAGTACTGACAACTCATAAACCAACAACTAAAGAGTTTTTTCCCTTCTTTCAAACAAGCAACTAAATACCTAAACAGATTATGTCTATGTACCCTATACTTAACTTACCTGTTCAAGCATGGGCAAAAATTTAACTTTTTGTAAAGCAGGATCTGCAAGATAAAAAACAACTGGTATTAAATATGTCAGCATCTTATTTTTATATGAAGTATTAAATCTAGCTTTAATATCAAGGCTAATAACAATAATTATAGTCAATATCTAGCAACATGTATGTAAAAAATATGTCCATATACAGTGATATATTGCTTTCCCAGGCTCTTACCTGAATCAATGTTTTCCCCATTTTTGGAGAGATTAGTCATTGCAAATGGAAAACTAAAATCATCTTCAATACATTTGTTGGCACCCTACAAACACAAAGAAGTTCTTAAACATACTATTCCAAACCACTCTGATAACTATTCGTATAATATGTATAACTATATAAATAATACACATCTGCTTAAAGAAGTGACTTTAATTACAAATCCTTTAATGTATATGCAATATCTAAAACTTCAAGTGGTTTTGATATGTAAAAAAGCAAAAAATACATGCTTTGTAAGTATTCAAGAAAATAACAGTAATTTTAATCAGTAGCTTAATAGTTTTCTTCAATTTCAATATGATCTTCCCCTTGATAAAATTTAGAGTTGTCTTCACTGAATAGCATTTTGATAGTATACTCTAGCTATATAGACAGGAATTTTTCTACAGTGTATAAACTGAAATATTCATTGCTTCATTCCATCTCCAATATGATGTTCCACAGAGAAATTTTTAAAATAATTTAGCAAGAAATAAATAAATAAATAAATAAATAAATAAATAAATAAAATAATTTAGCAGTAAAAGCTGTATTAATTCCTCCTTTCTTTTTTTTTAAGATTTATTTATTTATTCATGAGAGACACAGAGAGAGAAGCAGACACACAGGCAGAGGGAGATGCAGTCTCCTCGCAGAGAACCCGATGTGGGACATATCCTGGGATCATGCTCTGAGCCGAAGGTAGATGCTCGACCCCTGAGCCACCAGGTGTTAGGTGTTCCTAATTCCTCCTCTCTAATAAGAACTCTACTGTACAAATGAATTTCTCTTTTTGTCCTGACAACCAGGAAGCTCAAAACCAAATTTTAAGCTTAGACGCTAATTTTTACCAGTATGTTGGCATATTTTCCAAATTTTATTTTTTCTTTGATCCTAATATTCTCTTAATATATTTTTGTAATCTTGCTACTTCATTGTATGTATCTTACAAATTGCCTCAAATCATTTAAGGACAAAGGAAGATTCAAATAAGCAGGACTCATTAAGTATCCAGAGTTCTACAAAAGCAGTCATTATTTTTTTAAATGAAGATGCTTCCAAACATTAAGTGTGCTCTTTATTCATTCAAAGCAATACTATCCAAATTCCTGGGTAAGGAACACCTGGGTGGCTCAGCAGTTGAGTGTCTGCCTTTGGCTCAGGGTGTGATCCCTGCCCAGGGATTGAGTCTCGTATCAGGCTCCCTGCAAGGAGCCTGCTTCTCCCTCTATCTCTCTGCCTGCCTCTCTCTCTCCCTCTGTCTCTCATAAATAAATAAAATCTTAAAAAAAAAAAAATTCTTGGGTAATGAAAATCCCAGAAGACAACACAGGCAGTAATTTCTCTGACATTGGCCATAGCCACATGTATCTAGATAAGTCTTCTGAGTCAAGGTAAACAAAAGGAAAAATGAACTATTGGGACTTCCTCAAGACAAAAAACTTTTGCACAGTGAAGGAAACAATCAACAAAACTAAAAAGCAACCTACAAAATGGGAGAAGATATTTCCAAATGGCATATCCAATAAAGGGTTAGTACCCAAAAAACAAATAATTCAATTGAAAAATGGGTGGAAGATACTTGCAAATGATATCCAATAAAGAGATAGTATCCAAAATGTATAAAGAATTTATAAAATTCAACACCCCAAAAATAAACAATTCAACTGAAAAATGGGAAGGCATGAGCAGACATTTCTCCAAAGAAGACATACAGATGGCCAACAGACACATGAAAAGATGCTCAACATCATTTCATCAGGAAAATGCAATTAAAACTACAATGAGGTATCTCACACCTATCTGAATAGCTAAAATGAAAAATACAAGAAGCAACAAGTGTTGACAAAGATGTGGAGAAGAAGGAACCCTCATGCACTGTTGGTGGAATGTAAACTGGTGCAGCCACTCTGGAAAAGAGTACGGAGGTTCTTCAAAAAAAAATTTTTTTTAATGAAAAAATAGAACTACCCTATGATCTAGCAACTCCACTACTGGGTATTTACCCAAAGAATATGAAAAAACTAATTTGAAAAGATGTATGCCCCCTGTGTTTATGGTAGCATCATATACAAAGCCAAACTACAGAAGCAGCCCAAGTGTCTACCAACTGATGAATGGATAAAGAGGATGCAGTATATATACACAGTGGAGTATTACTCAGCCAACAATAAAAATGAAATCTTGCCATTTGTGATTTGAAATTTGACATATATGGAGCTAGAGTGTTTTATCCTAAGTGAAATAAATGAGTCAGAAAAAGATACTATATAATCTCATTCATGTGAAATTTAAGAAACAAAGCAAAAAAAGAAACAAAATAAACAATCATGGGGGGGGGGGGCAACAAACCCAAGAAAGAGACTTAAGGAGGGAGAATTGATGGGTTACCAGAGGGGAGGAGGATGGGAAATAGGTAATGAGGATTAACTAGGGCTTATCAGGAGGCCTGGGTGGCTCAGCAGTAGAGCATATATGCCTTTAATTCAGAGCTTGATCCCAGGGTCCTGGGATTGAGTCCCGCATCAGGATTCCCGCAGGGAGCCTGCTTCTCCTTCTGCCGGTGTCCCTGCCTCTCTCTGTGTGTCTCTCATGAATAAATATTTTTTTAGAAAAATTTAAAAAGGAGGGCCCTTAAACCGTTCTGGATCAGGAAAAGTCATACTGTTCACTTTCAAGTTGGCTGCCCCCCTCCCCCATATGTACAGACAATAATAGGGTGTGGAATGTCGTCAGTGGCAAACATTTCACAGATTTTTATTTTGTTTCTGTCTTCAACATTTTGGACACTGTGCTAATAGTTATGTTCAGTACATGAAAAGATACTACTGTATTGAAAGCTTTTTAGGAAATTTTGACAGTATTTTTGTACAAAACATTTTTTTTGAAAAAATACTTGTTAATTTATTCTATTTTAATTTGCCAATGTCAATAAAAAGGAATAAAAAAATAATAAATTAAAAAAATAAAAAGGAGGGCCCTTCACATGGTAAGCACCGGGTGATATATGGAAGTGCTGAATCACTATATTGTACACCTGAAACTAACAACACTGTCAAGTAAATTGGACTTAAAATTTTAAATAAGTCTGTTTAAAAATTCTTGGGTAGGGATCCCTGGGTGGCGCAGCGGTTTGGCGCCTGCCTTTGGCCCAGGGCGCGATCCTGGAGACCCGGGATCGAATCCCACATCGGGCTCCCGGTGCATGGAGCCTGCTTCTCCCTCTGCCTGTGTCTCTGCCTCTCTCTCTCTCTCTGTAACTATCATAAATAAATAAAAATTAAAAAAAAAAGAAAAAAGAAAAAAAAATTCTTGGGTAAATCAGGCCACATTTGCTGGGGGGGAAAAAAATTATAAAATAACACCAGTAATAAAATACACCCTGCCTTCTGACCTCAAGTTTAACAACAGGAGAATTAAGATTCATATATGCAAGCTTACCTTGAAGAAATTAGAATCTCCTCCCAAAGTCTGAGGTTTCACTGCAGATACCTGACTGCTACTTAATCTTGGTGGTACAAACAATTTAAAAGGCTTTTGCTTTTCCATTTTCTCTCTTCCAGTTGTAAATTACCTTTTGCCCTAGAGGGCGGGGGGGGGGGTGGGGGGGAGAAGGGGAGCGGGAAGAGTTTCACATGGTTTCATTAATACACGCTCTATGCTTTATTTTAAAAAGCGATGTCTGTATAATAAATAAATGCTATATAAAGGGGCTGGTGTAACCTCTGCTACAGTGTGAGTCTGCAGCGTCGCATCCCCGGGCTGTCAAAGTAAACCCCCCCCCCCGCAGTTGTTCCCAGCATCCCCCACCCCCAATGGCCACGCTGGCGACCTAGATGGGCCGGACGACTCCCAACGCAGATATCATCCCCGTGGCAGCCCCCAAAGCAAGCCCTAGCTCCACCAGTAAGTTGTATCGGCCCGCCGGGAACACTACCACAGGTTCTTAGAAAGCTGCGGGCTGCCTAGGAGGCGCTGGTGGGAAGGGGGAAGGGGGAAGGGGGGAGGGGGGCTGGGGGCGGGGGCACCTACTGCCGCAGGTGCGGAATCCAAACCGCGCCCTGCTCCGGGTTCCGTCAAGAACGGAACTCCGTAAAGCCTGCGCTTACCTCTCAAGATTCAGGGAGAAACCGTGGGCTCGGCGCCCACGCGAACTACTTGCTGTGTCGCGTAGGTCAGCAGAAAGAATCACTACGAGCTTCTGCCTCCGAACCTCGGAAAAGGCGGGAAACCGCTCCACCTCGGCGGCCAGCCAGGAAGGACCCGGTGCTCGACGGTTTAACGGCTAAATAACGGTCGCTCGTGACGGTTTGCCAGGTTCCCGACTCTCGCGAGACTTTCCTCGACGCGGTCACAATCGCTTCTTCGCACGGGTTCTGTTTCTCTTTAGCGTCGATGTTCCGTAAGCGTCTGCTGTCGTCGGAGAATGCAAGGAAGGCTAGCCAGGACTACGATTGGTTGGAGGGGAGAGTTAAAAAAAAAAAAAAAATAGAAAAAAAAGAAAAACATTTCTGGTGTCCAAGAGTTCAATCTTAGGCAGGGCAGTGTTGGGTAGAAGATGATAGCCAGGTTTTGTGATCACTTAAAGGTAATTTTGAAAGGGTGGTTAGGACACAGGGAAAGCGGCGCGGGAGGGGGCCTGGGGAGTCAGGAGAGGCTGCACCCAGCTGGTAGGCATGTCTTAGGGCTTCCCCCCAAACAAGAGAGTGACGAGCGAGAAAGAGCGGGCAGGATGGAATTCCTGACCGAGGGAAGGTAGGCGGCGGCCCTGTAGACGTGAGCGAGAGCGAGAGGAGCAGGAGCGTCCGAGAAGTGCGGCCTGGTGGGAAAACGCCAAGAGCTGAGGCTGCACGCTTGGCGGGTCCGACGTCTTGCCAGGGCTTTTGGGTTTTAACCTTCATGGATGGGGGCTCTTGAAGAGCTCCGAGTAGAAAGGGGGGTGAGCTCAAATTGAGAAGATTTGTAGTATGAAAAACGGGTTACGCACGCATATGGGACTGGAGTTATTTAAGGAGACTTTTTTGGGGGGCGGGCGGGGTGGGGGGAGACAGTTTTAATAGGCTAGGTTAGGGATCCCTGGGTGGCGCAGTGGTTTGGCGCCTGCCTTTGGCCCAGGGCGTGATCCTGGAGACCCGGGATCGAATCCCACGTTGGGCTCCTGGTGCATGGAGCCTGCTTCTCCCTCTGCCTGTGTCTCTACCTCTCTCTCTCTCTCTTTCTCTCTCTCTCTCTCTCTCTCTGTGTGACTATCATAAATAAATAAAAAAAAAAATTAAAAAAAAAAATAGTCTGGGTTAGCTGTGAGGAGCCGAGCCATTGGTAGTGGCGTGGAGATGAAGAAGAGGCCTCAAAATGTAAAAGATGTTTAGAAGTGAAACTGGATTTGATGGCTTTTTAATAGTAAGCAGTGAAAAGAGTCTAAGGTGACTGCTTGGCTCCACGCTGGGGCGAGTAAATACGATAAATATTCGGGTACCAAAGACCTAGGTTGAGCAATAAGATAATGAGTTCCATTTTGAACACATTTGACAGTGTTTTCTCACGTCTCCACGTAAGATAACATGTTTTTCCAAAAGACTTAAGTACTATTTTTATATAACCAATTGTGTTGTATAAATTTCATCTATGACGCATCATGGTTCATGCTAAAATTTAAAAGATCTTGAGCTGGAGACGCCTGGGTGGCTCAGCGGTTGAGCATCTGCCTTCAGCTCAGGTCATGATCCCGGGATCCTGGGATCAAGTCCCGCATCGGGCTCCCCGTAGGGAGCCTGTTTCTCCCTCTCCCTGTATTTCTGCCTCTCTGAGTGTCTCTCATGAAATAAATAAATAAATAAATAAATAAATAAATAAATAAATAAATAAAATTTAAAGATAAAATAAAACACAAAAGATTTTGAGCTGAAAAGATAATCCGAGTTAAGTCCTCCATTTTATGTTTAAGGAGTCTAGATACCTTTAAAAAGACAAAATATTCCGAGAGATGATATGATCCCAGGTTTATGCCCAAGATACCCCATGAGGGCAATAATTAATACATTTAAATAAGATCTTTTTAAAGTTGAGGTATAAATTCAATATTCCAGTTTTAAGTTTTATAATTGAAAAACAACTTTTGAAAACCAACTGCTTTATTGAAAACCAAAATGCTACTACTAGTAGTATTGAATTCATAATATTTTACTTAACACCAGTCTTCCAAAACAATAGTGCCACCGTAGAATTTCTCAATCTCATGTAATTCACATGAAATTTATTTTTACTAAGTAGTCTTCCTATCCTTACAAAGATTAAAATATTTGTGGAAAGTTTTCAGTTTTTAAGGATTTCACTTTTTCTACAAAAGGTATTGGCAAAAACGTCAAATATTGTCTAGCAGAATAACCAGTGAATTGTGCTAAATTTCCCAATTTATGTGAAAACATTTTAATGATTAGTCATTTTCACTTTTATCGATATCTCGCCATCACAGATTTTTAGAATGTGGACTTAAAGATTTCTTCTTAAAAAAAATTAAAAAATGGTAAGAGTTGAACAAAGTTTTGTTCCTCTTTAATAATTCATAAAATTCCAACAGGAATAAGTTCAAATGTTATTTCTTCATCCATCAATCTGGCCTAATTTAAATGAGGTTCACAAACTATCTTTATTCTGATTACAGTTGTTTCCACTAGATAGCCTTTCTCATGTCTATAATCCATATGTTTTCATTCAATTTTCTAGTAAAAGAGAAAAAGTAGAGTTTCTTCAGGTAAGAACTCTATTTAGCTTTATTTCCATTTAAAGGAACCATGTAGTAACAATCATTGCTTCTTTGAGTCAAATCTTGAAGAGAATCCTAGATGTCCCTCTAGTGGTTGGTCCTATATTTCACAAAACTTGATGAGCACTGATAAAGTCCATTTTATGGTGATATATTGCTATAACAAACCTAGCAATCCGGTTTGTTTTTCAAAGCAGTTATCCTATGATGATAGAGTAAATAATCTAGATTTAGAAAGTTTTAAGGCAAACCACAACAACATTCTAAAATTTCAGCAATGTGAATACAAATTCCATTTCTCCAAGAGTAAACTAGCCAATTAGGGATCCTTTGCTTTCCAAGTGCTAAGTATTTCTGAGTAGTTGTGATTCAGCGTTCTCAGTTCAGTGAGCCTCCCTATGAGATGAGCAAAATGTTGTAGGTCTTCCGGATGATAAATTTTTGAATATTTGTACAAAATGTGTAAAATTGGTTCTTGTAAATTTTCCACATGTCGCTTATTTTTAAGGTGTGGACGATCTGAAAAACATCATCATATATATCTTAATGAATACTGGAAAGTGGTAGAAAATAATGAATTTAGAACAGTACAGTTTGTAAATAATCAAAAGAGCAAATATTTGCTGAACTCTTAATATATGCAAGATATTATGCTAAGTAACTTATTTCATGCAATGCCTTATTTAATCTTCATAGTATGCTATGAGTTAAGTTCTACTATTACCACTTTTTCTCAGACGAGCTTCATAAGATGCAGAGAAGAGAAGGGTCAGTAAGTGGTTGTAGGAATATAAGAGCAAGTTTCAAGCTTACTTGAAACTTAAAAAGATTAATTTCCTCAAGATCGATAGTAAGCAAAAGGCAAGCTTCTTAAGAACCTAGATATAAAACAGAAGAACCAACCAAGAATTTCTTAATGGTTAAGCAGCAATTATCTATCCAGGCATTGTGGTGGAGATACAGCAGTGAGCATAACAGACACAATTTCCTGCCCTTTTTAAGCTTATATCCTGACTTTGGGAGGAGTCGGTGAGAAGAGATATATTCACATTTTAAATAAAAATATAATATGACAATATAAGTGTTATGGACAAAAATAAACAGAGAAAGGAATAAGAATTTAGGGTAGAAGGGCAGTAGCTATTTTTAAAAGGATAATCAGAGGTAAGGTGACATTTAACAGAGATCTGAGATGAAGGAGAGAGGCATGTAGCTATCTGGGGAAAGAGCTTTCCAAACATATTTGTCCAACACAATACAACCTGTGGCAGGAACCTGCTTGACATTTTCAAGTAATACATGTTTCAAAAGTAATGTGGCGGTGGTGGTGTAAGCAAAAGGAACAGGAGTAGGCAATAATGGGAAGAATTCAGCTTTAATCTGTGTAGAACAGGAAGCCATGAAAGGGTTATGAGCAGAGAAATGAAATGATCTGGATTATGTTTTAAAGGAATAACTGGGGGGATCCCTGGGTGGCTCAGCAGTTTAGCACCTGCCTTCAGCCCAGGGCATGATCCTGGAGACCCGGGATCAAGTCCCACATTGGGCTCCCTGCATGGAGCCTGCTTCTGCCTCTGCCTTTGTCTCTGCCTCTCTCTCTCTCTCTGTGTGTCTCTCATGAAAAAATAAAATCTTTTTAAAAAATAAAAATAATAAAGGAAAACTGACTACTATATGGAGAATAGACTCTAGGGAGGCAAGGACAGAAACAGGAAAGCAAAAAAGGATACTAGTTTGAATTAAGGTAGCAGGGACAGAGTAAGAAGTGGTTGAGTTCTGAATATATTTTGAGGCTAGAGCTAACAGGAGGTGTTGCCTATTTGATAGAGCATAAGAGAAAGTAGTGAAGGATGACTTCACAAATTTTGGCTTGTGCAACTTGAAGGATGGAGATTCCGTTTAGTAAAGACGGAGGAATATTATAGGAGTTCAGGGGACAGATCGAGAGTTCACCTTGGGACATGTTAAATTTGATATGCCTACTACAAGTTGAAATCTTGAGTAAGCTATTTAGTGGAGCTTAGGAGAGCAGTTCAATGTGGTATATAACTTTGGGAGTTGTCAATATATAGATTATGTTTAAAGCCATGAGATGGGATGAAATTTCAAAGGGATCAAGTGTAGAAGAAAAAAGAACTGAACCCTAGGACACCCTTAACATTTATCTGTGTGGGAGATGAGGAGGAATTAACAAAGGGGTTGGAAAAAGCAGCCACTGAGGAGGAAAATCAAGAGCATGCGATGTCCTGGAAATCAAGGGGCGGGGGGAAATGTCTAGCAGGAGGGAGTGATCAACAGAAGCCAAGGGATGAAAGTTTTCCAAGAAAGAAGGAATTTTTTGCTCTGTCACATGAAGCTGATGGGCCAAGTACAATGAGAACTAAGATTGACCACTGTAAAAAAATTAATCAGCAATGCCAGATTACTGAAGATCTTGGACAAATTGTGGTGGAGTGGAAAGAAGGGAACAAAATATGGCTGCAGTGGGTTCAGGAATAAATGGGAGAAATAAAGGGGGGAGTATAGACAACTATAAAAAAATTCTGTAGAGTAGAACAGAGAAATGGGGAAAATAGCTGAAAGGGATTAGAAGTCAAGAAGGCATTTTTTTTTAATGCAAGAAATTACAGCATGTTCATAAACTGAAGAGAATTCTCTCAGAGAAAATTTTGATGAAACTAAATTGTTATATTTGGCATCAGTGAATAATAACCACAGACGTCATGATTTGATTGCCAAACTTAACCCAAATTTTTATTTCTGAATGGTTTTTTTACCTGAAAAAAACACGGTTGTTGCCGCAAGCAGAGCATATTCAATATTAGTAATATTAAGTTCACTCATTCTTCTATAGAAGTAAAACAGTGTAGTAATAAATTCTTCAGCAATACCTGAAAAGATTAATGTTAAATGTATTTTCATCAGACTATAGTGCAGAATCATATTACCGTTATAATCTTTTTCTCAAAGCAGAATAATGAAACATTGTATCTGGCCAATATTTTCCATCCAATATAATATTTTGTATTGTATGTAAATATTACCAGTCAGTGTAGTAGGAAGACAGTCTTCATTGTGAAATGTTTCCACAGAATAAATAACATTTCTATTATCACTCTGATTATGAAAATTCAGTGAATGATCTGAATGATCTGCTATTCTCATAGTACCTAGTAACAGGGAAAAACATAAAGTCTGATTTTTAAAAAAACTTTATACTGATAGTAAATTCAATCTCTCTAATCTTTTAGACAGGAAATATTCCCAACAAATGGTAGCTTTATAATTTTTATTACTGAAACATGAACTGAAATTAATAGTTCATATTTTATATAAATTTTGTGTAGAAAACTGCAAAAATATGCTTTCCATGATGCCATAATTTTTTTTAAAAAAAAAGGTTTTCTTTAAAAGAAAAGCAGCAAAAGACACAAACAGAAATCTCACAGAGGAAGACATAGACATGGCCAACAAGCACATGAGAAAATGCTCCACATCACTTGCCATCAGGGAAATACAAATCAAAACTACAATGAGATACCACTTCACACCAGAGAGAATGGGGAAAATTAACAAGGCAGGAAACCACAAATGTTGGAGAGGATGTGGAGAAAGGGGAACCCTCTTGCACTATTGGTGGAATGTGAACTGGTGCAGCCACTCTGGAAAACTGTGTGGAGGTTCCTCAAAGAGTTAAAAATAGATCTGCCCTATGACCCAGCAATTGCACTGTTGGGGATTTACCCCAAAGATACAGATGCAGTGAAACGCCGGGACACCTGCACCCCAATGTATATAGCAGCAATGTCCACAATAGCCAAACTGTGGAAGGAGCCTCGGTGTCCATCGAAAGATGAATGGATAAAGAAGATGTGGTTTATGGATACAATGGAATATTACTCAGCCATTAGAAATGACAAATACCCACCATTTGCTTCGACGTGGATGGAACTGGAGGGTATTATGCTGAGTGAAATAAGTCAATCGGAGAAGGACAAACATTATATGTTCTCATTCATTTGGGGAATATAAATAATAGTGAAAGGGAATAGAGGGGAAGGGAGAAGAAACGGGTAGGAAATATCAGAAAAGGAGACAGAACATAAAGACTCCTAACTCTGGGAAACGAACTAGGGGTGGTGGAAGGGGAGGAGGGCGGGGGTGGGGGTGAATGGGTGACGGGCACTGACGGGGGCACTTGACAGGATGAGAACTGGGTGTTATTCTGTATGTTGGCAAATTGAACACCAATAAAAAATAAATTTATTAAAAAAGAAGATGTGGTCTATGTATACAATGGAATATTACTCAGCCATTAGAAACTACAAATACCCACCATTTGCTTCGACGTGGATGGAACTGGAGGGTATTCTGCTGAGTGAAATAAGTCAATCAGAGAAGGACAAACATTATATGGTCTCATTCATTTGGGGAATATAAAAAATAGTGAAAGGGAATAAAGGGGAAAGGAGAAAAAATGAGTGGGAAATATCAGAAAGGGAGACAGAACATGAGAGACTCCTAACTCTGGGAAACGAACTAGGGGTGGTGGAAGGGGAGGTGGGCGGGGGGTGATTGGGTGATGGGCACTGAGGTGAGCTCTTGACGGGATGAGCACTGGGTGTTATTCTATATGTTGGCAAGTTGAACACCAATAAAAAATAAATTTATTAAAAATAAATAAAAATAATAAAAAAGAAAAGAAAAGCAGCTTAAAAGCTAGACCAATGAATTGGAAAAACTACTATGAAGTGCTTATTCATAACTACACTAGAAAAACAAAAATATAATTAAAAAATAATGTGTAATTTATTGCCATATTTTATAGTAACTGTTAACATTAAGATTGAATTGATTGGCCTTTTTTACTTTCAGAAGCTGATGAAAGACATTGTTTCTGACTGTAAAGTTGGGCCCCATGAAGGAACATCACTTCAGTTTTTGATCCTTTGCGTAATGCAGTCTGGTCCTCAATTGTCAAATTTTCAAATCCTTGAAGAAAAGATCACATAGTTGTTTGAAATCAATAATGAAAAGAAAATGTTCAGGTGTATGATTTAATATTTTTAATTATTCATTTAGTTATAATAGAATCCTATATGTTTCCCTAGAATAATCACTATTTGTAACTTCAAATCTGAACAAAATTCTTGATTCCACGTGGTAGTATTTTGGAGCACTTTCATCAGAACTTGTAATACTTTAATATGAGATTTAATAAGAGCAAATGAAACACAGTTTAGCCTCAAAGAATTTATTTTTACAGTGAGTTATCTACATGTAAATAGTTCTATTTTGGCCAACTGTAGCTTTATTTTTTCATATTGTACAGGCAATTTTATTTCATATTTTATATAAAAAACAAAAAGTTTATTTCGAAACATTAAAAGATAACAATCATCATTTGTCTTGCTCTACATCTTTAGGGTCATTTAATATTTTTAAATATTTATATTTTCAACCACCTGATTGTTTTTGCTTTGTTTTGTTTTTAGAGAGAGAGAGTGCAGAAGAGGAAGGGAGGCGCAGAGGTAGAGGGATAGTAGGGCTAGAACTCACGACCTGAGATCATGACCTGAGCGGAAATCAAGAGTGGGATGCTTAACCAACTGAGCCACAAAAGCACCACCCCCACACCTGATTATTTAAAGCAGACAAAATGAATATGTTTTTGCATTTGGAAGCAGATTTGGTAGAAAAATAGAGGTTTTTGTTTTCCTAAAATGTCCCGGTTCTTTAAAACAGGGAACTTCTTTGCGGGGGCAGCCCGGGTGGCTCAGCGGTTTAGTGCCGCCTTCAGCCCAGGGTGTGATCCTCGAGACCCGGGATCGAGTCCTGAGTCGGGCTCCCTACATGGAGCCTGCTTCTCCCTCTGCCTGTGTCTCTGCCTCTCTGTGTGTGTGTCTCTCATGAATGAATAAATAAATAAAACCTTTAAAAAATAAAACAGGGAACTTTTTAAAAATTAAATATTAAATTACTTTTTTTTCCAAAGGTAAAGTGATTACCTGGGAGTTCCTTGGTAAAATCTATTAACCCCTGTAGGTGTAGAACCACTGTCTCTGAGAGTCGCAAAAAGCTCAGTTCAGGATTTGCATACTTCTGCAGCTAGCCAACAAAAAGAAATAAGATTAACATATTTTATTTCTTTCAACTAACTGTTTAAATCTTTAACTTTCATGTTTATGCTCTTATTTTCTAACATAATTAGCTATAAATTATTTCTTGTGATTAACACATACAAATTTCTTTGTTTCCTCCAAAGGAATTGTATATTTTTGATGAGCAGCCACAATGTTATTAATGAGCTGATGTTCCTCTTGAGTTAGTTCCACGCTCTCCTTAATCTATGAGAAAACATAAGGGAAAAACTATAATGAATTATTATTAAGCAAAACATGTCATCATTAAAGAAACGAGAAATTTTGTGAGTCTTGCCACTTTTCCAGATCTAGTGGTGGATGATACAAGCTTGTCTACTCCTTCCTCTTCCACTTTGATGCTAGAGTAAAAACTGTTCTTCTGTTTAAAGTTCTTTCGAAGTCTCTTTGATTTGCATTGGATTTCTGTGAGCAAACCTGTGATATTACAATTCATATAAAATGTTTTAGGTATGGCAAATAACATAGGATTTGATGTAAGTTGTCTTATACTGTATACACGTATAATCATAGACTTGTCTTTTCATGAAGAACATTTCATTTTTGGCACATATGTACACAGCAGTTAAATTTACTACATTACTTTCTCCTTTTCCTTCCATAAGTACCCTCTACCTAAAAGTACACAGTCATCCTAAATATAAGTTGAAAATCAATTTTGCAACTCCAAATCATACATTTAGACCTTTTTATATTAGATAAATTTCCATATAAAGTATATCTTGGAAATGACATAAAATATCAATTGATATAACAGTTCAACTACCTTATCTATGAGCTTTTTTTCTTTGATTTTTATATAAGGTCAAGAGAATATTTTGTGATTTTGTTAAATGAGCTAAGTCAATTTTTTCCTAATAAGACAAGACAATGGCATTTGTTATGGCAGCCTGAGCAGTCTCAGACAGGGATAAAGTAAAGGATTCATTCTGGTTGGATAGGATAATCTTAAGATCTACTCCAATCCTGAAATTTTTTTAAAAGATTTTTAAGTAATCTCTATCCCCAATATGGGGCTCAAATTCACAACCCTTGAAATCAAAAGTCACATAGTCCACCAACTGAGCTAGCTAGTCAGGCAGCCCTGACTCCAGAATTTTAAAGAATAGGAATCCTTTCGGTCAAAAACTTGAAAGAGCTTTGATTTTATTAAAATAAGCATATAATATAAACAACATTGCACTGGTGTTTGTTTAACAGGAGTATAGTGTAATAAAAATTAAAGAATATTATCATAGCAGTTGGAGGTGGATTGAACTAAAAAGAGATAATGAAGAAATAACCATGAAATTAATATAATAGTATAAGTGCAAGATAGTAAGAGTTTGTACCAGGCTAGCTTAGATATGAAAAGATAACACTAATAGTACCTTATTAAGAAAAATGAATTTTGAAATCACCATGACATTTTGGGCCCTGGAAAATAGGAGGAATTGAGGAAATAATGCCAAAATCTTGGTACTACTCTGACGATTACAAGACATCATGTAATGTATAAGCTAAAAGTATTGTGAATGTAGAAGGAACTTAACCAAGGTACCCTTCTGCCTGTTGAGTTGGGTTTTGACACCTATGATGAGTTAGTAGGCTCTACATACCTAGTTATCATGTAGGCTGCTAAAAATATAAGACCAAAGAAGGGGAACTACTAATTTAAAATTCTGCTCTTTACAGATACGTAACTTTAAGTAAATATGAAAATTCAAGGATTTCCAATGAAGACGAACATACTAGTATTGCCAAAATTAAAGCAGTACAGTATAGAATAGGGTTTATGGAAATAATTACCTAGATTGGTTACCAGTTATCCTAATCTATCAGTTGGTAGAAAAATAGCTTAAATCTAGACAAAATGTTAATGTTCAAATTGATAACTTGAAAAATGCATTATGTTGTCAATAAAGTAAGAAAAAGTAAAATCCCCCCAAAAAAGAACCCCCAGAGTCAATAAATAACACTTACATTCTGCCAACATTCCCACTGCCTTACACTTTTTCAGTCTGCACTCTTGACATTTCCTACGCATGTACATGTCCATTTCACAGTGGCCACCATTCTTGCAATGATATACTGCATTTTTGGTAATGCTACGTCGAAAAAAACCTAATGACAAAAAAAATTATTTTTAAAATTTTACTTTAGATCTTTTCAGTTTTTACTACCTTCCTAGTAAAGTAATAAAAATAAATTATTTCAATAAAATGTTTTTTCCATCAATAAGAATTGGTTTAATATACATTTATATTACCTCATGATTGATATCTTCTAATCCCAAGATTGTTCCTTTCAATAATCACATCTTTAAATAGTTCCATCACATTACGATAACTTTCTATTTTATTATGGTTATATCATCTAAAAGCATTTTTACGACTCTATTGTACAGAATGCCAAGATTCCATGAAGCATCTTTCAAGATGCACTTGAAAGAATATATGGTCATGTAAAACTAGAAGGAAAATCTCTCTTCTTCTCTCCTCATATTTCCACTTCAAAACTTACTCCTCTATCCTCCTTCCTTTCTTAGCACTCCCAAGGATGAGAAAATATTTTTTGGTTATTTGGTCTGAGACATTGAATAGGCTGTGTTATGTGTATGTGTGTTTTGGTAGAGGTGTTTATATTTTCTTTCTCTTCCTAAATCCTTCCATAGCAGTCCCCCTTCCCAACTCCTCTTTCATTACCCATTCCAATGCAACAATCCCTGTATCTTCCTTAATCTATTCCAAGCAGTAAAGTTGATAAGCTTTGTCAATGCCCCCATACAGACCTGTGATGCCTTTTTCTGTAGAGAGTGAGAGTTTCATGCATTAGATTCATCAAAGGGAATAGAAAGCTCGGCCTAGGTTTTCCAGAACTATGCCTCCTCTTCTACCTAGCTTTAACGGCAAGGCCTTGCATTTTAAGAGTAAGCAAATATTTGCCCAGTTATTCTATTCATGAAGCTGGTACCTCATTTTCCACAGTCTTCATTTGGCTATTCTTTGTGACCGGTGAGTTATGAAATTCTAACAGTAAATGTTCACCCTGAACTTCCAACAGACCTGTTTACCAAGTGCTGCATCAGCCTAATCATTTCCAGGTTCTGTCCCAACATTGCATTTGTAAACAAAAACAATGCAGAAGTGTTTCAAAACTTCATCGAGGACTATTTCACTCTGAAAACTTCATTGTCAATGATGATCTTCACTTGCAAACCCCCCATTTGTTTTCAAAAAAAGCATTCAAAGAAATTAAAATAGAATCATAGAAGTCATTTAATTCAAATTCCCTTATAATGTATGAATTATATCAACCACATGAGAAGATATAATAGTTAATGTTTAGATATTTTTTGAATCATTTTTTTAAAAAGATTTATTTACATACTTACTTACTTACTTGAGACAGAGCAAGCGCCCTGGCATATGCATGGGGCAGGGACAAACAGACTCTGAGACAAGTGCAGAGCCCCACTCAGGGCACAATCCCACCATCCAAGGTCACAACCTGAGCTGAAACCAAGAGCCAGTTGCCCAACTGACTGAGCCACCCAGGCACCCCTAAAAATCATTTTCTATTCCAATATCAGATTCATCTAAGAACATAGCTTCTATGTATAAATGTTAGATTTTATATTTATTTTTTTATTTTATATTTAAATGTAAGTTTTTCATCAAAAATAAAACCAAATCAAAACTTTATTACATTCCATTTTCATGTCTTTTATGACACAGATTACCTTTAAAGGTATCAATGGCTCTCCCCGGTTTTATTTTTCACACTTTAAAAAGTAAGAGTATTCTTACATGCCTAAAATTTCATGACTCTTCAGAGAACACTAGGACTTCAGTTTTAACTTTATCCTTACCTTTGCAACCTTCACAAGTAAGCGCATTATAATGATATCCTGATGCTTTATCACCACAAACTACACAGAGTTCTTCCTGTCGCTTAAGCCGAATAGAAGAATGCGTTAGGCTGGACCTTTTAATTCCAGAGTATCCATCTTCAGCATCATGGTCAACCACAAAGGTGGGTTTGCTTAATTCATAGGAACCAAATCCACATTCTCCACCACTGAACTGTGGATCCAAGCTATAAGAGCTGAAGTGACTTTGTAAAGATTGGGTCTGTAGAGCTGACGGAAACTGGACAGTAGAATACTGGCAATAAGGTGATTCTTGAAAATCAGTGTCGTGCAGCTGATAATTGATTTGCTCTGGCAGAATATCTATTTTTACCATAAAAAAAAACCAAATGGTAAAAATCAAAATTTCATAATTGTTTTCAAATGTCAAAGAGTTTTATGCTCAACAGTGAGTACCACATGTCCACTACATCCCAGGGACTTGCTGTCCAGCATGAGAAGGAGGTAGTAAACTGAATTGCAATGCATCAGGAGTACTGCCATCCCCGTGGTATGCAGAGGTTGCTCAGGAGCTGAGAGAAAGGGCAGCTAATGGCCTGCATAACAATCCAGTCTCCTTTCATTTTTTTTTTTTAAGATTTTATTTATTCATGAGAGCCAGAGAGAGAGAGACAGAGAGGCAGAGACACAGGCAGAGGGAGAAGCAGGCTCCATGCAGGGAGCCCGACGTGGGACTCAATTCTGGGACTCCAGGATCACGCCCTGGGCCGAAGGCAGACGCTAAACCACTGAGCCCCCCGGGGCTGCCCCTCCAGTCTCCTTTCTTAAATAGAAATGCATTATTTCCCATGGTTTGAAAAGAAAGAAGGGTCTCCCCATCTTTTGCATTTCCCTTGTGTGGATACAACTGTTTGCAGTACAGTCAGGTCGGTAAAAGAGATAAATTAGTAAATTATCCCACTCCCCCCAAAAAAAGCAAACTAAAATACAGTTTTACCAACTACCTCGTTATTTCAAGCAAAAAAAAAAAAAAAGTTTTCTTTTGGACTCTGCATTTAATATACCTTAACATTCTCCTTTGCCATTTGTAGACCTGATTTAAATTACTAGTTTCTTTTGTGTTTTGTTGACTATCAATTCTAACCAGCAATTATCTGGAGATAAATTCACCTACCTCACTAGGTTACTATAAGGATGAAACAAAATAGGGTATGCAAAAGCATATATAATATATAAAATGATGCTTAATGAATATCATTATTATAATTATCAGAAGCTCCCAACACCAACTTACTTTCTTTTTTGAGATGTATTTATTTATTTCAGGGAGAGAGAATGAGAGAGTGCATGCCCCAACTGGGGGAAGGGCAGAAGGAGAGAGAGAGTCTTTGGGCAGACTCTCCACTGACCAAGGAGCCTGATACAGGGCTTGATTCCCAGACTCTAAGATCTTGCCCTCAACCAAAATCAAGAGCTGGCTGCTTAACTGGACTGAGCCACCCAGGCACCAAAAATTTAAACTTACTTTCTGCTTTCAGGAAAACCTCTTTCTTTCTTTTTTTTTTTTTTTTTTTAAGATTTATTTGTTCATGAGAGACACAGAGAGAGAGGCAGAGACACAGGCAGAGGGAGAAGCAGGCTCCATGCAGGGAGCCCGATGTGGGACTTGACCCTGGTTCTCCAGGATCAGGCCCTGGGCCAAAGGCAGCATTAAACCACTGAACCACCCGGGCTGCACCTGCTTTCAGGAAAATTTCTAAATCTAAATTCAGAAAATTGGCTCCAAAAGGACCCAGAAATACTGAGTTGCTCTATATCTGTAACTAGTAATATTTATACTTTTCCTGATACTGAGGTGATTAAACTTACTTTTAACCTCAAAATTCTACCACCAAGATTGGTAAACAGTATAATTTTTATTAACTCACATAAATCACTTGCAAACTTACAGCCTTCAGTCTAACGCTAACTGTTGAATAAATATTAATGACAGCCTAATATAAAAAAGAAAGGCTATCAGTAAAAACAATAACTTTTTTTAAAGATGAGGGCCCTTCTTGAATGAGTGTCAAAAGACTGCATGGAGAATACTAACTGATTTTCCATTGGCATGGAAATTAGAATGGAGACCCTAACCCTAACCTTCACTCTAAAAGAAAACTGCATTTAAAAATAAATTTATCTTATTGCCTTAGTCTTTTCAGAGAAAATTCCTATTGTATCCTGCATTGTTTCTATTTTGTTCCCTTTGCTAGAAATCTTACAGTAAGATGAAAATTTCAAGGATACTTAATAGCTACTCTGAGCCACATTTACTAAATTGCTTGTGATCTAGCTTCAACTAGCCCTAAAATAACTTCTAATTTGCATGTTAATTCAAATTTTAAAAATTAAATACAATTTTAAGCTATCATGCATTTCCCTCTTTACATCTGATCCTGGCTTACAACATTGTAGTATTACTGATTTTTTTGTAATTAATTATATTCTTTTATTGTTTTTTTATTTTAATTCCTCTAATAGGAAATAATGTAAAATCATTGATGTACTTGTTAATTTCTCTTTTAAAAAACTCTGTAATTAACCATAATGTCACACCAAAAGTGTTTTATTAACACTGTAGTGGGGATCCCTGGGTGGCGCAGCGGTTTGGCGCCTGCCTTTGGCCCAGGGCGCGATCCTGGAGACCCGGGATCGAATCCCACGTCAGGCTCCCGGGGCATGGAGCCTGCTTCTCCCTCTGCCTGTGTCTCTGCCTCATTCTCTCTCTCTGTGTGTGTGACTATCACAAATAAATAAAAATTAAAAAAAAATTAAAAAAAAACACTGTAGTGTTTATTAATACTATAGCTTTTTGTTACATACCATAGTACTGCACTGGTTCAGCAAGACAGTACCCATCAGATGTAGTGACATAAGTATTTGCCATTCTCTGCTCCAATTCTCACTTATTCATCAGTGAATGCTGAAATAGAACTAAAGGAAACAAAATTTTTGTAAGCTATTTAAAAGTATGACTATCAAATCAGCATGATTTTATAAAAAGTAAAATACTATTTTTGAAAAATAGTTTAGTAGAATCTATACATTAGACATATTTATCCTTTAACTGGAAAAATATTTTTGTATCTCTACACACCAAATTATTAGTTCTGCCAGTTTCTTATTCCTCAGCTCTTTACAAATAACTCAGTAATTCTTGGTAATAATCAAGGTGGCTTTTGAAAGTGTACCAAGCTTTCATGTTAGGCTTCATACACTGCTTTCACCACTTATTTATGGGTTATTCAGTAAATCTCCTTAAACCTTAGTTTCGTCATTTGTGAAAGAAAAATAATTAAAAACCTGTAGCAAAATTGCTGGGAGAGTTTAGTTAATGCATGTAAAACCCAGAAGTTCTTGTCTTAATAACTGATTCTCATAATTGCTATTCTTTTTTTTTTTAGATTTTATTTATTTATTCATGAGAGAGTCAGAGACACAAACACAGGGAGAAGCAGGCTCCCTGCAGGGAGCCCAATGCAGGACTTGATCCCAGGACCCCAGGGTCACGACCTGAGCCAAAAGCAGATGCTCAACCCTGAGCCACCCAGGCATCCCTCATAATTGCTATTCTAATAATTTCAAGATCTCAGTGTTCAAATTTAGGTGAATTAAGAAGAAAAATTAGACTTTTTTCATGAAGGAAATTAAGGAATAGGAAAAAATCGCTTTCATAGCACTTGTTTTAATCTAAGTCCTCTCTAAATATTTTTCATAGCCCTAAACCCTGGAACATTAATTTTGATCCTGCTTGACTAAATAAATTTTATTTTTTTATTTAAAAAAGTTTATGGGGGCAGCCCCAGTGGCACAGCAGTTTAGCGCTGCCTGTAGCCCAGGGTGTGATCCTGGAGATCCGGGATCGAGTCCCACATCGGGTTCCCTGCATGGAGGCTGCTTCTCCCTCTGCCTGTGTCCCTGCCTCCCTCTCTCTCTCTCTCTCTCTCTCTGTGTGTGTGTGTGTCTCAATAAATAAAATCATAAATAAATAAATAAATAAATAAATAAATAAATAAATAAAGTTTGTGGGTTACTGGAAAAAGTGTTTTATTTTTAATAATAAAGCCTAAAAACTAAAATGAACCACTCAGGAAACAACAGATGTTGGCGAGGATGAAGAGAAAGGGGAACCTTCTTACACTGCTGGTGGGAATACAAAGTGATGCAGACACCCTGGAAAAGACTATGGAGGTTCCTCAAAAAGTTAAAAATAGAACGATCCTGTAACCCAGCAATTGCACTACTAGATATTTATCCAAAGGATACAAACATAGTGATTTGAAGGGGCACATGAACCCCAAAGTATATAGCAGCAACATCCACAATAGCCAAAATATGGGAAGAGCCCAGATGTCCATCACCAGATGAATGAATAAAGAATATGTGGTGTATGTACAATGGAATATTACTCAGCCATCAAAAAGAATGAAATCTTGCCATTTGCAATGATGTGGATGGAACTAGAGAGTATTATACTAAGCGAAATAAATGAACATAGGGAAAGGGAAAGAAAAATAAGATGAAAACAGGGAGGCAAACCATTAGAGACTCTCAACTATAGAAAACAAACAGGGTTGCTAGAGGGGAGGTGGGTGGGGGGATGGGGTAACTGGGTGATGGGCATTAAGGAGGGCACTTAGTGAGCATTGGATGTTATAGGCAACTGAGGAATCACTAAGTTCTACACCTAAAACTAATAATACAGTATATATTAACTAAACTGAATTTAAATTTAAAAAATTTTTAAAAGGTAAAGCCTAAAAATCATAAGCTATTATGAGAAAAGATTATTCAAAATCTAAGACTATCCCTTAACAGGAAAAGCTATTTATTTTTATTTCCTAGAAAGGAACTCCAAAAATTTGAATTAACTTAAACAGGAAATCACAGTTTAAGAAACTGAAGATCACTCTAGATTCCATCGTCTTTTATAGCTTTATCCTTTCTATTAAAGATAAAGACTATTTTCACCCTTAAAAAGAATCCTAAAAAAGAAAGAAAATGGGTTTTAAATAATGCAAAAAATTTATGTGACAAACTTCTTAGCCTCTGAGATTAATTGAAAAACCTTTTTCTTTGATTTATTATTCATGTGAGGGCTTCGTGGCTGAGGTTTCCATATCCATGAAGATGATTTAAATAGTACTATCTCTGAAATTTTTCCCTTTTATCATCTAATAGAATGTTTGTTCCTTTATCTTTTTTTTTTTTTTTTTTTTAAGATTTTCTTCATGAGAGACAGAGAGAGGCAGAGACACAGGCAGAGGGAGAAGCAGGCTTCCTGCAGGGAGCCCAATGCAGGACTCAATCCCAGGACCCTGGGATCACAACCTGAGCCAAAGGCAGATGCTCAAACACTGAGCCACCAAGGCACCCATATGTAATGTTCCTTTAAAAGTGCTTAAATCTCCGTCTTCTGACAACATAGCACCAGTCCTATAGAATGAGCACTGGATGGAAGAGATGAAGCAAAAGCAGCGCCCCCAAATAAGCAAAACTTCAATATGAAGTTTTCCTTGAAAAGTCACGACTAAAATCAATAAAATCAATCAGTCTACACTTCTGTTTCTTTTTTAACTTTTATTTATTTATGATAGTCACACACAGAGAGAGAGAGAGAGGCAGAGACATAGGCAGAGGGAGAAGCAGGCTCGATGCACCGGGAGCCCGACGTGGGATTCAATCCAGCGTCTCCAGGATCGCGCCCTGGGCCAAAGGCAGGCGCTAAACCGCTGCGCCACTCAGGGACCCCTACACTTCTATATCTATATTGCAACAGGTCAATTGACTCTTCATAGAAAAAATAATTCTGAATGCTATCCATTTAATTTGTGTGATACTTTGTAGCAATGGTCCTGTTCAGTTCTTTCCAAACTTCTCTTTTGAGCGTCAGTTAGATTTTAGAAAACTATGTGAAAACTTGAAGTTGTTATTCACCCTTCTTCTAAAATGGCTGCACTTACTACCCTTAGGCTTCAAATAATATTGAATATCTTAAGAGGACTGAAAATTATTAAGTATTTGGTATTACTTAGAGACTTTGCTGAGAGTTTGAAAAATAATTTAGAATGGGGATCCCCGGGTGGCGCAGCGGTTTGGCGCCTGCCTTTGGCCCAGGGCGCGATCCTGGAGACCCGGGATCGAATCCCACGTCGGGCTCCCAGCGCATGGAGCCTGCTTCTCCCTCTGCCTGTGTCTCTGCCTCTCTCTCTCTCTCTCTCTCTCTCTCTCTCTGTGTGTGTGTGTGTGACTATCATAAATTTAAAAAAAATCGACAGTATTATACTTTAAAAAAAAAGAAAAATAATTTAGAATGAACATAGGTAGCTCACTAAAACAAAATTGATGATACCCTGACAAAGACACACCGTAGGTATCTTATAGTGACTTATAAGTGATCCTGTAGTGAGCCACAATCAGGATTCAAATTGTAAATAACAATGTTGTGAAACCAAGTCCTTCCAATACTGGTAAGTAAACACCCAAAAGATTTATTTAAGTAATCTCTACACCCAAAGTGGGGTTCAACCCACGACCCCGAAATCAAAAGTGGCATGCTCTTCCAACTAAGCCAGCCAGCACCCCATAGCAGACCTTTTTTTATGGACTAGTTATCCAGGGCATACATGGGACATATACATAAATAAGCTTTTGATTACAAATATGCCTTTTAAAATATGAAATATTAATCTCTTTTATAAGTTCATAGTAATACTGTGTTATTTTCTACATAAAATTTTTCACCAATTAGATGTTCTTGAGCTTTTAGATATTTAATAGAAGTATTATGTATGCATAATAAAACAAAATCTTCAGAAATAAACTATTCATACAATTAGTTTAAGAACACTTAAGTAGATTATAAATAGCATAGAGGGAGGTATATAATCAAAAACTTCCTATCTTATTAAAGAAAAAAGTTACAATAGGCCTGAAGTGATCCTGTTTTGTTATCTTTCCTAGTAAATATTTATTTAAAAACAAAAATAACTCAGTTAAGAGAGGAGCTTTTATAAAGAAGATCAATTTGGCATGGGCAAAGTCTGTATTTTTTTCATTAAAAATTTAATTATATTAAAAAGCTATAGTTTTCATAGATTACAATAGCTATTTTACTGAAGAGATGCTTAATTGCAGAAATGAATTTGCTTCTCCCCTGCCTTAACTAGAAATTATGCTTAGTAAATCTTCATATAGCTGGAACATTAACAGGAAAAACATATGGACTCCTGAGAACTATTTCTACATGTTAAAAGAATTTTACTATTTTTACATTTTTACTCTTGCAATATATGTCACTTGAATCATGAATAATGCATTGCATGAAATTAATATAACTGAAAAGTAGATGGCTTCACAAGAAAAACATTTCAGTTTTCATGAGTAGCCTCTACTTTAAAAAACGAATGATAGTGCTCTATGATGCATAATTATAAACAAGTTTTTCATAGCAGAGCTTCTTTGAGTCAAAATTCTCTGAGCTTATTGGAACCAAGGAAATTGAAAATGAAAAGGATATATTTGAATAACAGCACAAATTAAGGCTTCTTGATTCCTTTATACAAATCTGTCCTTTAACCTTAGAATACTGGGAGGATTTTACAGTCTGAAATCTTCACATAGAGTTTTATTATATAGTTTTATTGAAATGCAATTTACATAACATAAAATTCACTCTTTTAAAATGTACATTTCTTGGTTTTTAGAATATTCACAGAGTATGCAACTATAACCACCATCTAATTCCAGAGCATTATTATTACTGCAAAATGAAATCCCACGCCCATAAGCAGTCACTCCCCATTCTCTACCCACCCTCCCATCCCTAGCAACCACCAATCCACTTTCTGTGTTTCTATGTATTTGCCTATTCATATAAATGGAATCATACAATTCTATATATAGTTTTAAATGAAAAAGGTATTTAATTAATATTATTGCAAGTAATTTCCACAGCTTAAGAAAAATAGAGAAATCAGACTATACATTTAGAAAATTCAAGACTATGAAATTAATATATATCTCCAGAGATATAGAAATATATTTTGCATCTATTTACCTAATTTGGAAGAATTTTTATAATTAGCATTTGGAATAGAAGTGTAATCCCCTAAACACACCTTTATCAGAACATATTTATTTCAAGTTGCCTTGAATTCACATATAACCTAAAAAAATAAAATAAATAATTTTCAAAAAATAAAATTTTAAGAATAAGTTCTTGATTGAAAACTAGTTTCATTTTTAAAATGTAAGAGTAAATATCACTATGAATCAACTTACATTATTACATCAAATGTCCAAATGTCCTGAAGTCCAACTACAGTCCAAAATTGCCTTGTCATTCTTCAGGGAAAACCAAACCACTGTGTAATCCACTTAGATTTCCTTTTTTCAAGGGGCAAATGCTTTTTATAGCTTGAGTATGGTAGTAACAACAATTGGCTTATTCACTTTGCAGAAGCTAAATTAACAATGGTGGAAACTAAAGAAGTCCAAAAATACCTTTAACATCTTAGAGTTTAAGAATAGTCTCAATTGCCAAAAAATTAACATTCATATTTGACACAGCATAAAATTATAAAATTTTGGTTTTTGAGAGAAGACAAAATACTCACAGTTGAATGATATTACAAGACTGTCGTTTTCTTCACAAATCAAGTATAGAGAGATTTAACGACGACTTCAATTTTCCAGCTGGAGCAAACTGGACCTTTTCCCCTATTTATCAAGGAGCCGAGAGGGGGGCACTCTGCGTACACTTAGGCTCCAGACACTCTGCAGAGCAACTCTTCAGCTCTATCTCAGAGACAAACTTCCCACACAGTCCTCTCTTGGGTCAAAACAAGGGCAGTTATTATTTGACATAAATCAAATAATAACCAGATCATCAGGGATAGAGGTCCTTGGGACCTTCAGGTCACACTCTCCCAGAGTTCTTTATTGTTTACTTAATAAATATTTTGTTTTCTTGATTAAATTTGACATTCTTCCATTTTGGTTGCAAAACACTGGCTCTCTAGAAACTCCTAAGCAATATGCACAGAAAAGGAAAACCCCTCATTAATTCAAACTCTACTAATACAGGTGTTATAACAATTCAACTTGAAGTTTATTGCCGCATTACCTACCCAAAAAAGGTGTTAATCCACTTAGAAATGTGAATAATAATTCAGACTGGTACATCATATGTGTATAAGTCACCTAGTCCAACCCTCTTAATTTTTTGGCTCAGAAAAACTGCAACACAGATAGATAACCATGTTCAAGTTCTTATAGCTAGTTAGTAGCAGAAGTAAACCTCCATGAAAATGCAAGCAGTTGAACAGGATATATATATAAGTTCACTATAATTTTTAATATCATTTACATAAAGTTTGTTGGATACCAGGCTCATAGTCTCACCCCTGGAAAGCATTTCTACAGAGGCAAGGTTACAAATGCATTCCACCACTAAACTCCAATTCTCTACTAGTCACACTTCCTCTGACTCACCTATTTTACAGGACTCTAGGCTCTAGGCTCTAGTCTCTGTCCTCCCAGTTCTACTTTTGCATTAGTGGCACAGGAAACACTTTTCTATCTTTCTTGGCATCTGATCTCAGTCCATATCATGTTTCTGGCTTCACAGCTACTATATTGATGCTGAATTCTTCAAGGGTTCTTATCTACTACTGGGAAGAATTCATGAGAAAATCTACAAGTCACGTCACATGAGTTTTATTTTTTAAAATAACAGACGCTGTGTCTGTGAATTTTAATCAGTGAACCAAAAAATAAGAGTTCCAAAATTCTAATTCATTTATTTGATTCTAAAATATTCAAAAAACAGGCTCCAAATTATGTCTTAAAAGAAGTGACTAGTAGAAACCTTACAATGAAATATAGCAAAACAAACATACAGTACTTGATGTGTTTTAAAAGCAATGCTTAACTTCTAAATATTTACCAGGAACATTTGTTTCTTAAAAAAACACATTTTTAAAAGAACTTCAACCCTTTCATTATTAGTATACAAATATCAGGGATAGCTTATAAATTATTTTATCATTATTTTTTAATGTTTTAATTGAGGTATAATTGACATAAAACATTACATTGGTCTCAGGCTTACAACATAATCATTCAAATATTTGTATGTATTGTGAAGTGATCAATATAATAAGTCTGGTTAATGTCTGTTGCCATAAACAGTTACAAACTTTTTTTCTTGTGATGAGGACTTTTAAGATCTACTCTCTTAGCACTTAGCAAATATGCAGTATAGTATTAAGTATAGTCACTATCTTGTACATTACATCCCCATGAGTTATTTATTTTGTAGCTGGAAATTTGTGCCTTCTGATTCCCTTCACCCATTTTGCCCACCCTCCACCCTCCAACCCCCAGAAACCACTGATCTGTTCTCTGTATCCATGAGCCTGGTTGTTCTATTTTGCTTTTTTAAGATTCCACATATAATTGAAATCATGTGATATTTGTCCTTGTCTGCCTTATTTCACTTGGCATAACACCCTCAAGGTCCATTCATGTTGTTGTAAACATAAATGGTATATACATGGTGTGTATATATACATATATATTATATATTATATTGGTATATATTGTGTATATATCATATATATTATTAGTATATATTATATATATTATATTTTTATCCATTCATCCATCACTGGACACTTACGTTGTTTCCATATGTTGGCTATTGTAAATAATGCTGTAATGAACATGTGGGTGCAGATATATTCTTGAGTCAGTATTTTCTTTTTTGTTTTTTTAGATAAATACCCAGAAGTGTAATTGCTGGGTCCTATAGTAGTTCTATTTTTAATTTTTTTTTTTTGTGGATTGTGAAAGTTTTTTCAAAAATTTATTTATTTTAGAGAGAGAGAGGGAGAGCACAAATGCAGGGGGAGGGGCAGAGGGAGAGGAAGAGAGAGAATCCTCAAGCAGACCCCCGCCTAGTGGGGAGCTGAGCCACCCAGACACACCCCCTTCTTTTAAAGGATCTATTTTTAACTTTTTGAGGAACCCCCCACACTGTTTCCCCTGGTGGCTACACCAATTTACATTCCCACCAACAGTACACAAGGATTCCCCTTTCTCCACATCCTAGCCAACACCTGTTATTTCTTGTCTTTTTATTATACACATTCTAAGAGGTATAAGATGTTATCTCACTGTGGCTTTGATATGCATTTCCTTGATAATCAGTGATGTTGAGCACCTTTTCTTTTTTTTTTTTTTTTGTATATTTGTTTATTGGAGTTCAATTTGCCAACATATAGCACGACACCCAGTGCTCATCCCGTCAAGTGCCTGCCTCAGTGCCCATCACCCAATCACCCCAACCCCTGCCCACCTCCCTTTCCACTACCCCTTGTTCAATTCCCAGAGTTAAGAGTCTCTCATGTTTTGTCACCCTCACTGATATTTTCACTCATTTTCTCTCTTTTCCCCTTTATTCCCTTTCACTAATTTTTATATTCCCCAAATGAATGAGACCATATAATGTTTGTCCTTCTCTGATTGACTTACTTCACTCAGCATAATACCCTCCAGTTCTATTCACATTGAAGCAAATGGTGGGTATTTGTCATTTCTAATGGCTGAGTAATATTCCATTGTATACATAAACCACATCTTCTTTATCCATTCATCTTTCGATGGACACCGAGGCTCCTTCCACAGTTTGGCTATTGTGGACATTGCTGCTATAAACATTGGGGTGCAGGTGTCCTAGTATTTCACTGCATCTGTATCTTTGGGGTAAATCCCCAGCAGTGCAATTGCTGGGTAGTAGGGTAGTTTTCTTTTTAACTCTTTGAGGAACCTCCACACAGATTTCCAGAGTGGCTGCACCAGTTCACATTCCCACCAACAGTGCGAGAGGGTTCCCCCTTCTCCACATCCTCTCCAACATTTGTTGTTTCCTGTCTTGTTAATTTTCACCATAATCACTGGGGTGAGGTGGTATCTCATTGTGGTCTTGATTTGTATTTCCCCGATGGCAAGTGATGTGGAGCATTTTCTCATGTGCTTGTTGGCATGTCTATGTCTTCTTTGGTGAAATTTCTATTCATGTCTTTTGCCCATTTCATGATTGGATTGCTTGTTTCTTTGCTGTTGAGTTTAATAAGTTCATTATAGATCTTGGATACTAGCCCTTAATCTGATATGTCATTTGCAAATATCTTCTCCCATTCTGTAGGTTGTCTTTTAGTTTTGTTGACTGTTTCTTTTGCTGTGCAGAAGCTTTTTATCTTGATTAACTCCCAATAATTCATTTTTGCTTTTGTTTCCCTTGCCTTCATAGATGTATCTTGCAAGAAGTTGCTGTGGCCAAGTTCAAAAAAGGTGTTGCCTGTGTTCTCCTCTATGATTTTGATGGAATCTTGTCTCACATTTAGATCTTTCATCCATTTTGAGTTTATCTTTGTATATGGTGTAAGAGAATGGTCTAGTTTCATTCTTCTGCATGTGGCTGCCCAATTTTCCCAGCACCATTTATTGAAGAGACTGTCCTTTTTCCAGTGGATAGTCTTTCCTGATTTGTCAAATATTAATTGACCATAGAGTTGAGGGCCCATTTCTGGGTTCTCTATTCTCTTCCATTGATCTATGTGTCTGTTTTTGTAAAGCTGAGCACCTTTTCATGTACCTATTGGCCACCTCTAGATCTTCTTTGAAAAAATATCTGTACAGATCCTCTGCCCATTTTTTTTAAAGATTTTATTTTCAGATAATGTCTACTCCCAACATGGAGTCTAAGCCCACAAACCTGAGACCAAGAGCAGCACACTCCACCCACTAAACCAGCCAGGTGCCCCTCTCTGCCCACTTTTTAATCAGATTGGTTGGGTTTTTTGCCATCAAATTATATGAGTTCTCTATATATTTTGGATATTAACCTCTTAATAGATATATGATTTCCAAATGTGTTCTCCAGTTCAGGTGGTTGCCTTTTCATGTTGTTGATTTTGATGATTTCCTTTGCTGTGCAGAAGCATTTTAGTTTGATGTAGTCTCACTTGTTTATTTTTGCTCTTGTTGCCTTTGCTTTTGGTGTCAGATCCAAAAAATCATCACCAAAACCAATGCAATGAGCTTCTAGCCTATTCTTTCTGCTAGGGGCTTTATAAATAACTTTTATTATTTAGACAATTACCAATTTTAATCGCTACTTCTAACTATAATTTTAGCTTCTGTATTCAAATGATATATCTTAAATGCTCAATGATTCAAACTTTTCATTAACTCATATTACCATGACCATTAACACCCTCAATCCCACCCTTATTATGTCTAAGATATTACAGTTAATTGGCAACAAGCTTCCTTATTTAGTTTTGCAAATAATAATTCATTCAGGACTGTATTGTCACAAAATTCTACATGTACTTCCCTGGTTTATAATAATACCCTAGACTCACTGTGATATTAGCACAGTACTTATTCCAAAGTACTTGAAAATATGTGCAAATATATGTTAATATTTATAATAGGGAATGCAGAACATATTTTTAAACTTTATACAGACTACTGACACCTAAGCACTCTATAATTACATAGTTCCCTGATACTCCTTAATAAGCATAAATGGGGTAATCTCCTGAAGTTTATTCTTTTTATACAGTCATTCACTAGGCAGCTAGCCCAGATAGTTAGATACATGCCATTTAAAATAAATATTAACATTGTTATCAATACATGCCATTTAAAATAAATATTAACATTGTTACCTTATCAGTAACAATCTAAAGAGTTATAAATCTAATCAACTAGTTTGCTATAAAGTTGGAAGTTAAGGAAGGCTCTTGAGGAGATGGCATCCAAGCCAAGACCTAAGGATGAGAAAAAGCCACAGGAAGAGCAGAGAGATGAGTGGTTTAGTGGGAACAACACATTGCTGTCTGTTGGCTTGTGTAACATTGAAAGAACTCCAGTGTGGTGAGTGGACAGAGAAGACAACTTTAGCATAAGATGATACTCGAGAGAAAATAAAAAACAGATTTCCCCCTATTTTTCTACATTTTTATTTAAATTCCAGTTAGTTAACATAAGAGCTTTAGAGAGAAGTCTGAATTTTATTCTGGGTATAATAGGAAATCATTGAAGGATTCAACAGAGAAAAGGCACATAATCTGAAGTATATTTTTTTGTTTTCTTTTTTCTCTTAAGATTTTTATTTTTAAATAATGTCTCCACCCACTGTGGGCTCCTTGGAATTTTTTCATGTAGACAATTGTGTCATCTGCAAATAGAAATAGTTTTATTTCTTTTTTCCATTCTGTAGGCCCAGGGTCCTGGGATCAAGCCCCACAAGAGGCTCCCTCCTCAGCAGGGAGTCTGCTTCTCCCTCTGCCCCTCTCCCTACTCGTGCTCACTTTCTCTTAAATAAATAAATAAAATCTTTAAGAAATTTTACAATTAGCATCACACTTAATGCTAAAAAAAATAAATGCTTTCTCCCTAAGATTGGAAACAAGATAAGGATGTCTATTCTCACCACTGTTATTGAGCATACTACTTGAAGTTCTACCCATCACAAAAGTCAAGAAAAGAACTTAGAGAAGCTAATGCTGGAGATAATAATCTGAAAGTTTTCAGGATATTGATGGTATTTAAAGCTGTCAAAATATGTAAGATCACGAGGGAAGAAAAAAGTAGTAGGACACAGCCTTGAGGAACTCCAATATTTAAGTACTAGTTTAAGAAGAGGGAGCTTGCAAAAACCAAGGAAGAGGCACCAAAGAAATTAAAAGAGATATATGTTTCATAGAGAAGGTGCTCAACAGTGTGGAATGCTACTGAGAATCTAAATAAGATGAAGAAAGAAAAGCTTCTATTGAATTTAGCAGCATGAAAGTTGGTGAGAACTATATTAATAAGAACTGACTTCAGAATCAAGAAACAACAACAAAAAAATCAAGATAAATCCAAATAACAATTTGATTTCCCCCCCACACACACACACACACACAACCAAAGGTCTGGAGATGAGCTGCTACAGGCACTAGTTGGCAGCTGCATGTTGGAGCTGCTATGATTCCCTTGGACTTTCTCTGATGACTGTGTGATGGGTGCCATTACTCTGGACTCGTGTAAAAGGTGGTGGGGAGGGGGTTGGAAGCAAAGTTGTGGAGCGCATAGCATCTGTCCCTTTATTAAGAATAGAAGAGCTTTCCAGGGCACTTGGGTGGCTTAGTCAGTTAAGCATCTGACTCTTGATCTTAGCTCAGGTCTTGATCTCAGGGTTGTGAGTTCGAGTCCTATCTCAGGCTCTATACCCCGCTTAAAGAAAAACTCAAAAGAAACTCTTATCCTCAGAATTTTTTTGTATCTCATCAGTCAGAACTATGTCACACAGTCACCCTGAACTGCAAGGGAAACTCTGGGAAGATGAGAGTTTAATTTTTCTAGCCTCTGCAGAAAAAGTGAATAAGGGAAAAGGGCTGGGAATGAAGGGCTTTGTCAATCAAAAGTGCCTGCCACAGTGACCCTGTGGCAGTTTTAGTGGTGTGGTGAGAATAAAACCAAATTATATTGTAGACTGAAGAGTGAATTGGAGCCACACCTCCAGCATGTCCTCCTGTGTCATGTCATCTGCTTTGCATAATCTCTACTCAAAATGGACCTTAACTGCTCCTGTTCCACCAGTGGCTCCTGCATCTATGCTGGCCCCTGCAAATGCAGAGTGCAAATGTCCCTCCTAAAGAAGAGCTGCAGCTCCTGCTGCCCTATGGGCAGTGCCAAGTATGCCCAGGACTGCATCTGCAAGGAGGCATCAGACAAGTGCAGCTGCTGTGCCTGTTCCAGATGTAAATAGAGCAATATATACAAACCTGCAGTTTTATTTTGTTGTTGTTTAGTTTTTATTTCATAATCATAAATTTAACTCTGCAATCCAGCTAGACTTGGAGGGGAGTAAGGAAAATATGGAACCCATAGAATTGTAGAGAGAGCACAAAGATGACACAATTTGACACAAGTCAAATTTATTAGATTTGTCCACATTCACCGATGGTGATTTTCTTGCTGGTCTGGCCAAAGACCACATGCGTGCATCCAATCACTTAGTCTTGGCAGTACAGATAAGAAACTGGGAACCATTTGTGTTGGGTCCAGCATTTGCCATGGACAAGATGCCAGAATCCCTGTGCTTTAGGATGAAATTCACATCATGGAATCTCTCCCCATAGATGGACTTGCTGCCAGTGCCATTTTGGCTGTGAAGTCACCTCCCTGGCACATAAATCCTGCAATAATCTTGTGAAAGCAGGAAATTTTATAATCAATTTATTTTTCCCCAGTTTTCAGAGCATGAACGTTTTCTGGTATCTTAGGAACGTTGTCTACAAACAGCTCAAAGGAGATGCGGCCCAAGGGCTCATGATCCGAAGAACACAGTGGGGTTGAACATGGCTGGGCCGCAGGGTCAGCTGATAGATGGCGGCGTCTGCCCAAATTTGAAGTTTCAAAACATTTTTTCATAATACACTGCCCTGCTTGCTACATTCCTGTTTCTAAAACACATGAATTCTAACAAAGTTGTTGACTTAAAAGAAAGTGAATTGGAGGAGAAATAGCAAAACACAACAGATAGAAACATTCTCTGTTCATTTGGCTAGAAGTTTAGCTGCATGGAGGAGCAGAGCAGTGGGATGGTGTCTAGACCGGTATTTAAAGGCTAGATTTAAGGTCGCGCTTAACATGAAGTAGACTGTTTGTAAAATGACAGGAATAATGGTAGTGAAGAGAGGAGACCCTAATGATGCAAGGAGTCAAGAAGATGCAGAAAAAAGTCCAAAAAGCTCATGCCCATGGATTCCAACCTGTGTGATCTTTCCTTCCTGACCATCTATCTGCCTATGGTCTTTGGATTACTTAGCCACCCTCTACAACTGTGTCAGGTAATTCCTTGCAATAAACCCCTTAAGATGTCTGGTTCTGCTTCTCTGGTTAAATCCTGACATTGAATTTGATCCTTGAAAAGTCATTGAAAAGACAGTATAGTAATGCACTGGTTTCTATTAAAGCAGAGAGGAGTTACACTTGAGCTAAGAGGAATGAAGACTTCCAAAGTGAGATTTCACTTAAACTGAATTTTAAAGAATTATTAAAAATTGGGATGCCTGGGTGGCTCAGTTGGTTAAGCATCTGCATTCAGCTCAGGTCATAATCTCAGGATTCTGGGATCCAGCTCCACATCGGGTTCCCTGCTCAACAGGGAGCCTGCTTCTTCCTCTCCTTCTTCTGCTCCCCCTGCTGTGTTCTCTCTCTTTCTCTCTCTCAAATAAATAAATAAATATCTTTTTAAAAAATAATTATTAAAAATTAATAAGGTAAGGCAGGATTGGGAGCAGTGGAAAGCTAGTGAGCCAGCTCACTGGAATAAACAAAATTTGTAGTGTATATACCTGGTGTATATACTCCCACCATGGCCAATATCAAGCTAACAACATTCTGATGTTACAAAATACAGAATTAGAAAAAAAATGCACACAGTTGGCTTTTGCAAGTCCAACCACTAAGGAGAAGGTAAAGGGAGAACAGAATATACAACAAAAAAGTAAACACCAAACTTCTTTCTTCTACAATACACAATCATGGAAAAAATATCCAATGGACACCCTTTCCCACACAGTTGTCATTGCAGTAAAAGAGTAAACTTCAGAAGCATGCCTACAGCATTTGGCAGCTTGCCAATAATAAACACTACAATAATAAATTCAACTAAGAAATTTCTAAACATTGTCCTAAAGAATGTTAGTTCTTTAGTTATGATAATGTTAGTTGCCTAAGATCAATGACAAGTAAATGCAGAGATGTGATTCAAACCCTAGGCAGTGCACAGAGAATGCTCTTTCCACTATAAAATGCTTCCTCACTACCATATCCTATTAAAAGATCTAAACCAAGAGACCACAATTTGTAACACCAGGAAAATCCTTATACACTCCCTGTTAGTCTGGGATCCAATTTTTTAGAATTTCTGTAGTAAGATAAAAATATCCATTTCGTTTTGCAGTAATTTAAAAGCCAATCTCTAACCTATTTATGTATGTCTAATTGATTTGTTACAAAGATGCTAATGCCATTCAATGGGGAAAGAATAGTCCCTTTAACAAATGGTGCTGGAACAACTGGATTCAAAAGGATGAAATTTGACCTGACTCACATCATACAAAAAAAGTTAACTCAAAATGGGTTAATGACTTAAATATGAGAGCAAAAACCATAAAACTCCTAGAAGAAAACACAGGAGTAAATTGACATGATCCAGGATTCAGGAATGATTTCTCAGATATACCAACAAAACTTTGAATAACATAAATTGGACTTCATCAAAATCAAAAACTTCTATGCATCGAAGAACATCCTCAAAAAGATGGAAAGAAAATCTACAGAACAGGAGAAAATATTTGCAAATCATATATGTAGTGTCCAGAATATCAAGAATTCTCACAACCCAACAACAAAAAGACAAAAAAAATCTGATTTCAAAATGCACAAAGGACTTGATTACACATTTATCTAAAGAAGATACACAAAGAGCCAACAAATACATGGAAAAAATGAACATCATTAACCACTAGGTAAATGCAAATCAAAACCATAATGAAATGGGACGCCAGGGTGGCTCAATGATTGAGCATCTGCCTGTGGCTCAGGTCATGATCCCAAGGTCCTGGGATCAAGTCCCACGTTGGGCTCCTTGCAGGTAGCCTGCTTCTCCCTCTGCCTATGCCTCTGCCTCTCTCTCTCTCTCTCTATCTCTCTCTCTAATGAATAAATGAAATCTTTAAAAAAAAAAACCATAATGAAGAACTACTTCATATGCCCCAGGACGTAGCTATAACTTTAAAAAATAGTAACTAAGTATTGGCGAATGTGTGAGAAACTGAAATTTCAGGAAATTGGTGATGAGGATATAAAATAGTTGAGCATTATGGAAAATAATTTAGTGATTCCTCAAAAAGTTTAGCATAGAATTGCCACATGACCAAGCAATTCTACTCCTAAATACATTGCCCAAAAGAATTGAAAATGAGTACTCAAATACATGTTCATAGCAGCACTATTCACTTTAGCCAAAAGATGGAAACAGTGCAAATGTCCATCAATAGATGAATGGATAAACAAAGTGTAGTATAAACTACAATGAAATACTAATTAAGCCACAAAAAGAAATGTGCACCAACATATGGTACAATGTAGGTAAACTTCAAAAATATTGTTAAGTAAAAGAAAGTAGACACAAAAGGTCACATATTGTATGATTCCATTTATATGAAATACCCAGAATAGGTAAATCCATAAAGACAGGATGAATGTTGGTGGTTGCCAGGGCCTGGGATGGGGTAAATGGGGAGTAATAGCTTCATGATGATGAGCTTTCCTTTTAGGGTGATGAACATGTTTTGGAACTAGATAGAGGTGGTAGTTGCACACCACTGTGAATGTACTAAATACCATTAAATGGTTAATTTGACATTTCATGAATCTCAATTTAAAAACAAGAAAAGGCCCAAAACCAAAGACACCATTAAAAAGGATAATTACAGACCAATATCCCTGATGAACATGGATACCAAAATAGGATCCAACAGTACTAGCCAATAGGATCCAACAGTACATTAAAAGGATTATTCACCATGACCAAGTGGGAAATATTCCTGGGATGTAAGGGTAGTTTAACATTTGTAAATCAATTGACATGATAGGTCACATTAATAAAAGAAAAGACAAGAAATATAAGATCCTCTCAATAAATGCAGAGAAAGCATTTGAGAAAATACAGCACCCTTTCCTGATTAAAACTCTTCAAAGTGTAGGGATAGAGGGAATAATATAACTCAATATCTTAAAAGCCATCTACAAAAAGCCCACAGAGAATATCATTCTCAGTGGAAGCAAAACTGAGATTTTTTTTCCCCTAAGGTCAGGAACACAACAGGAATGCCCACTCTCACCACAGTTGTTCAACATAGTACTAGAGGTCCTAGCCTCAGCAATCAGACAACAAAAAGAAATAAAAGCATTCAAATTGGCAAAAAGAAGTCAAAATCTCCCTCTTCTCAGATGACATGGTATTATATAAAGAAAACTGAAAAGACTCCATCCCAAGATTACTAGAACTTACTCAGCAATTCAGCAATGTGGCAGGATACAAAATCAATGCACAGAAATCAGTTACATTTCTATACACTAACAGTGAGACTGAAGAAAGAGAAATTAAGGAATTGACCCCATTTACACCTGCACCCAAAACCATAGGTACCTAAGGAATAAACCTAACCAAAGAGATAAAGGATCTGTACTCTAAAAACTACAGAACACTTATGAAAGAAATTAAGGAAGACACAAAGATATGGAAAAACATTTCACACTCATGGATTGAAAGAATAAATATTGTGGAAATGTCTATGCTACCCAGAGCAACTTACACATTCAATCTCTATTAAAATACTATGGATTTTCTTCACAGAGTTGGAACAAATAATCCTAAAATTTGTGTGGAACCAGAAAAGACCCCAAATATCCAAAGGAATGTTGAAGAAGAAAACTAAAACTGGGGGTATCACAAGCCTGACTTCAGGCTGTATTACAAAGCTGTGATCATCAAGACAGTGTGGTACTGGCACAAAAATAGGCACATAAATCAATGGAACAGGATAGAGAACCCAGAAATGGATCTTTAATTCTATGGTCAATTAATCTTCAACAAAGCAGGAAAGAATATCCAATGGAAAAAAGACAGTCTCCTCAACAAGTGGTGTTGGGAAAACTGGACAGCCACATGCAGAAGAATGAAATTGGACCATTCTCTTACACCACACACAAAGATAAACTCACAATGGTTGAAAGATCTAAATGTGAGACAATAATCCATCAAAACCCAGAGGAAAAACAGGCAGCAACATTTTTGACTTTGGGCACAGCAACTTCTTGTAAGACATATCTCTAAAGGCAAGCAAAACAAAAGCAATATGAACAATTGGGACTTGATGAAGATAAAAAGCTTCTGCACAGCAAAGGAAACAGTCAACAAAACAAAAAGGCAACTGACAGAATGAGAGAAGATACTGCAAATGACATATCAGATAAAGGGTGAGTAATCAAGATCTATAAAGAACTTATCAAACTCAACATCCAAAAAAACAAACAATCCAGTCAAGAAATGGGCTGAAGACATGAACCGACATTTCTCCAAAGAAGACCTACAAACCGGTCAACGGACACATGAAAAAAATGCTCAATATCACTTGGAATCAGGAAATATAAATCAAAACCCCAATGAGATACCACTTTACACCAGTGAGGATGGCTAAAATTAACAAGACAGGAAATAACAAATGTTGACGAGGATGTGGAGAAGGGGGAACCCTCTTGCACTGTTGGTGGGAATACAAGCTGGTGCAGCCACTCTGGAAAACAGTGTGGAGGTTCCTCAAAAAGTACAAAATAGAGCTACGCTACAACCCAGCAATTGCACTACTGGGTATATACCTCAAAGATACAGATGTGGTGAAGTGAAGGGGTACTTGTATCCCAATGTTCATAGCAGCAATATCCACAATAGCCAAACATAGAAGGAGCCAAGATGTTCTTCGACAGATGAACGGATGAAGATGTGGTCTATATACACAATATTACTCAGCCATCAAAAAGTATGAATACCCACCATTTACATCGATGTGATAGAACTGGAGGGTATTATGCTGAGTGAAATAAGTCGATTGGAGTAAGACAATTATCATATGGTTTCTCTCATATGTGGAATATAAGAAATAGAACCCTCAGGGAAGGAGGGTAAACTGAGTGGGGAAAAATTAGAGAGAAAGACAAACCATGAGAGACTTGTAACTCTGGGAAACAAACAAAGGGTTTCAGAAGAGGAAGTGGTGGGGGAACGCCTGGGGGGCTCAGCAGTTAAGCATCTGCCTTCAGCTCAGGGCGTGAGTCCCAGGATCAAGTCCCACATCAGGCTCCTTGCATGGAGCCTGCTTCTCCTGTTTCTGCCTCTCTCTGTGTGTCTCTCATGCATAAGTAAATAAAATCTTAAAAAAAAAAAAAAAAAAAAAAGAGGAGGTGGGGGGAAGGGGTATTTGGGTGATGTGATGAGCACTGGGTGTTACATGTTGGCAAATTGAATTTAAATAAAAATAAATTTCAAAAGCACAGAAAACAAGAAAAGCTAAGTTCCAAATTTGACTCTACAGTTGCAGTTCATATTAAGCAATCAAAAAGAATGGCTCTTAAATTGTACTGATTTTCATTTTATGTTAAAATCAAGTGAATTCAATTTTGTGTTTTGGAGCTATTTCACTGAATTTGAAAACTAAACTAGATGTGGCTTTCAATTCTAAACAAAACAGTAAGAAATAAAGTTACAAGATAGATGGTTTTCTCAAGGGTTTTAAAATATTTTTGATATTTTTAATAGTACAAGGAAATCATATTTAGTACAGCTGGATCATTTCTACATAATTGGCTTTTCATTCTTGATCTGGTTTTGAACTGTTTACTCCACTTTAGTAATTAACTATTATCAGCTTCATTAATGAAACAGAAACCACCTCCTATAATCATTTATAAAATGCTTGTCAAACAAAATTTAAACAAAGAATAGGATCTGGGCAAAGTAACAGCTCTTTAAAATCTACTGCAACTAATTATAAAGTATTTTAGTTACTTTGTTGTTGTTTTCCCTTTATTATGAAAGAATCCTGCAGGATCTACAGCATTTCTTTTGGCATAGTTATCTGAACTCTTTTATACAAGAGTAATTATTTTAACAATACTTTTTATCCGCTGATGTGAAAAGCTGAGTTTTTAGCTGCTTATTTATGTCAATAAATTATAAAAATCTAATTCCTATTTGATCAAGCTAACGTTAGAGACATTATTTTCTATCCTACTTAAATTTTAGTTGGAGTAAAAAAGAGCATTGAAGATAGTTTAAGATATATTTATAAGTTTGCTCAAACAAAATTACAGTTTGCATATCAAAAACAAAATTAGATGTAAGTATTCTAAAAGATTGTGTTACTGGCATTTAATGAGAATACCACAAAGTTTTAAAAGAGTTCTAAAAAAACATGCTCCACTATTGTAATCCTTTCTCCCCAAGGCCTCATATTTTATAGAATTTGGAATATGGTTAATTTAAAAAAATAAGGCAAAAAATTAGAATGTTAACTCAGAATATAAGGGATAATGATGAGATGCAAACTTTATATACATAAGTGTTGCTAGTGGCAGATCATCCAGTGAGCATGTTCTTTGAGCTTCTTTTCTAGTCACAATTGCACAATTGCATAGAGTGATTTAATCCATGATCTTTTTTTATTACTATTCCATTAGAATCTTGGTCTGTAGCTACCTGCTTCACCGTTGGGTTCCCTGTGCCCATCACAGGGGAACCCAGTGGGTTTTCAGTAAGTATCTCCTATACAAATGAATAAATGAACGAAGGAAGGAAGGATGAATGACTTATGCAAACCAACTGAGCTAACTATCCAGAAACTAAAGTGACTTTATTTACTTTATTACATCTTTATTACATTTATTACATTTACATCTAACATTCAAGAAAGTCAAATACTCAATTAAGGAGCTCATTATCTCACACCTTTGTTTTGAATTCAAGATTTCTTTATCCTCATTTTGGTTTGTTTTTGTTTTTGTTTTTTTTAATAAATTAATTTTTTATTGGTGTTCAATTTACCAACATACAGAAAAACACCCAGTGCTCATCCCGTCAAGTGCCCCACTGAGTGCCCATCACCCATTCACCCCCACCCCCCGCCCTCCCCCCTTCCACCACCCTTAGTTCGTTTCCCAGAGTTTTTATCCTCATTTTGTAGGAGGAAAACTAAATGCTAGTAGTTGACACTTTGTTTATGCATCTGTTAGTGTTTTATCTTCCTGGGCTTTAATTGTTTTCATTCATACTTATCTAACCAATTAATCATGCATACCTTATAAGCAAATATCATGTTCATTTTTATTTCCCTGGTGTTTAATACAGTGACTAGCACATAAGAGATACTCAATAAATGCTTGCTGAACCCAAAGCTTATACTTTTTGTAAAATATTTTCCTCTTCATTTTTACATTGTTTATAGTATATTAATATAGTACAGACCTTTCAGAATACAGAAATCTACAGATAATGACTTCTACTTATTTATGACAATATATTTTCAAAATCTTATTGGTTAGGTCTGGTTTACGAAGAAATGGCTCCAAAAATTTTTGCCTTCTAATTAGCATTAAATAATACTTTCTGAAGTTTCTTCAATTGGCTTTGCAGAATATTATATACTTTTTAAAATCATATTACTACAACAACCAATGAAGAAATCTTATGACAACTCCAATTTCAAGAGCAGAAAATTTCTCTAAAGTTCCAGCTACCATTGTCCTATCTAGAGAATTTGGAAGATAAAATTGCCCAGTATTTTTCCATAATACCACTGAAAATCTATAGGAAAAAGAATATTTTTCTCCAAAGTGGCAAAGGCACACACACACCTGTTAAGGGTCTTTATTCTGAGAAAAAGAAAAAATACATATATATACATACATTCATACACACCATCTGGTTTATATAGAAGGGAATCTCCTTTGTACAAACTAAAGAATTAAATGATATCAGGGAGAATTTCAGTCACCATTTATGACTCTAACACTTTTTACCTGGAAATTTCTCCATTTGTTTTAGGCTGTCAGACATTTTGTATACAAGTGTACATAAAACATAGAATTAGAGACACCTGGGTGGCTCAGTGGTTGAGTGTCTGCCCTTTGGCTCAGGTCATGATCCCGGGGTCCTGGGATCGAGTCCTGCATCGGGCTCCCTGCATGGAGTCTGCTTCTCCCTCTGCCTGTGTCTCTGCCTCTCTCTCTATCTCTTTCTCTCCCTCTCATGAATAAATAAATAAAATCTTAAAAAATAAACTTAAAAATATAGAATTAAATACTCTAAATTTTTCTCCATTATACTTTTCCTTAATCAATATTATGTTTGGCATAATATTATAGAAATGCACATGATTTGTGCAGAGGTTTTTTTTTTTTTTTTTTTTGGCATTGCCAATCTGTTTTGTGTGATGCAGCACTGACAGATCAGCTCAGGCTCTAACTGCAAGGATAAGAAATTATTCACATTTTTAATGTAGTGTTTACAATAATTTGGCACTTCTCTTTACATTTGTGCCAGAGTTAGGAGGGGTATTTTTTTAAATTATGGAGGAGGAGAGTTGTTCTTTCTTGTTATTTAACTAAATCAAGTAATTCTTCATTAGCAGTTCTTCTGAGTCCTGCCAGAATGAACTTGTCTCATTTTGACAAGATGCAGAAGTGGCACTAATAGTTATTAAAAGCATTAAAACATTAACCTTTAGAAACCTCATTTTTCACTTGGTACCCACATTTCAGTATTTTATCAAACTGAAGTTAAACACTAAAAATTAGAGTGAACAACTGATCTATTCAACTTGAAAGAATAAATGTGATAGAAATAAAGGCATTAGAAGGAAGAGACAGAAATCATCGTTTCAGTGTTAACATAATTCTAATCACAACTGGTGAAACTAGTGTTAGGGAATTGTTCTAGAAACATTTACTATGATTATCTTTCAGAACTTCAAGAGTATAGAATTGATAGTATCAGGACTTGATTTATTAAACATTACACAAGAACTTCAGATTAAAGAATTTTGAGATTAGAATATTTTAGATAGCAGCCCCTGAAATCACAAATTTAATTCAGTTCAATTTTCAACCATTCACAGCATACCTCAATAGTAGGTTCCCAAAAAATATTACTGCTATCCCAATCCTCTTGCCACCTGACCATAACCTAAGTATTTCCTTGGCTCTGAGAGATAAATGCGACATTAATTCATTTCTCGTGGAGGACTAGGACATGTATATAAGTAATACTACACAGTGTAAATGTCGTAAGTGCTCTGCAAACAAAGAATTATGAATATATAGCAAAGGAAGAAACAAATAATTAGCACAGGCCACAATAAACATTTGTAGTTGACATTTATCACTCTTTCTAGCCACCTGGTATCTGAAAATTTTCATTTATAAAATTCCCTCTCCTTATGATTCTCAGTAAGGCAGAGTACAACTTCCACTATGGAAACTAAAAATGTGGCTTTTCTACCTTCTCTTGCACCTAGAACATGGTCCCATGCCTTAGGCTCAACTGATCAGACATTGCCACCCACCAACTATGCCCAGTAGTAATAACAGCCCAAAATTCTCTCTGTGGTAGTCACTGCAAATGTAAATGAATTTCCTGGAGCAGCTGCAGCAAAGGTATTCAAAACTGTATGCAGAACAAGTCTAACCACCTAGTGATAAGGACAGTGGTTATAATGTTTCCACCAGACAAGTTCTACAACATGATCTAGAACATTGTTACTGGTTGCACAACTGTGAACCTGATTCTCCAGTGATTCCAAGGTAACCCAATATCCTGAAAATAAATGATCCTTCAAGCCAACCAGAATATCTTCCTATAGTTCACAACTAATAACCTTGGTGGACACAGAACTTTAAAAATGGTAGCTGGAGGGGGATCCCTGGGTGGCGCAGCGGTTTGGCGCCTGCCTTTGGCCCAGGGCGTGATCCTGGAGACCCGGGATCGAATCCCACATCGGGCTCCCGGTGCATGGAGCCTGCTTCTCCCTCTGCCTGTGTCTCTGTGCCTCTCTCTCTGTGTGACTATCATAAATAAATAAAAATTAAAAAAAAAAAAAATGGTAGCTGGCTTTTCTTATGTCGTATCTTCACCTGCTGACCAAGCCCAGGATACAAAGCAAAGCCTTCTGTCATGTAAAATGTAGTTAGAGCAACGGTCCCCAAGCCTGGCTAACTATCAGAAACAAACTGAGGAGCTTTAAAATTTAAGTAATGGAATTTGATCAGGAGACCCACAGGGCATCATTCAATTATTCCACAATATTTGTCCAGGAAGTACTATTTTTCAGGCACTCTGCAGGTGCTAGGATCAATGGTGGCAAAACAAACATTCTCTCTACTCATGGAGATGACTGTCTTGTGAGGAAACAGAAAGTAATCTCATAATCATCCTGATGAATGCATCATTATAAATGAAATAAATGCTTGAGACAAGACAATTTTATGACAGTATGTAATAAGAGAACCTAACCAAAATAAGGTTTCAGAAGGTTTCTCTGATGAAAGATGCTTGAGTTGAGATCTGAAAGATGAGAAACATTTCACTTGAAGGATCTCAGGCTGAGATACAAAAATGAAAGTATCAGATGACTACAAAAACATTAATTCAAGAAGATACATGCACTATGTTTATTGCAGCATGGTTTACAATAGCCAAGATATGGAGGCTACCTAAGTAGCCATCAGTAGACAAATGGATAAGGAAGATGTGAAATACACACACAATGGAATATTGTACAGCAAAGAAAAAGGATGAGATTGTGCCATTTGAGACAACATGGATGTATCTGGAGGGGTATTACACTAAATGAAATAAGACAGATTGTGAAAAATAAATACCATACAATTCCATTTACAAGTAGAATCTAGTGGTGTCTCACTGACTCAGGAGAGTATGCAACTCTTGATCTTGCAGTCATGAATTTGAGCCCCACATTGAGTGTAGAGATTACAAAGAAAAGTAACTTTAAAAAAATAAACTAGCATAAATTGTTTTTTTAATTTTGAAACAAAACAGAGAAAAATAAAAAATTTTAAAACAAATGAATAAACAAAAAGCAGAACCAGACCTATAAATAGACAGAACAAACTAATGCTGGAGTGGAGGGGAATTGGGGTTTGGGCAAAATGGGTTAAGGGGAGTGGGAGGTACAGGCTTCCTTCCAGTTATGGAATGAATAAGTCTTAGAAGAAAAGGCACAGTATAGGGAATATAGTCCATGATATTGTAATAGTGTTGTAAGTGACAGATGGTAGCTAACTTGTGGTAAGCATAGCATAATGTATAAACTTGTCAAATCACTATGCTATATACCTAAAACTAATGTAACATTGTATCAACTATACTCAAATAAAAAATGAAAAATGATTGGATTGGATGAGATGCCTCATGTCCTGGAACTATGAGGGAGTTGGAGACCAAATCCCTAATTAATCATTGAGATATAATTGACATACAACACTATCAGTTTCAAGTGTACAACATATGGTTCAATACATGTATATACGGCTAAATGATCAATCACCACAATAAATCCAGTCAATGTCCATCACCACACAATTACAATTTTTTTCTTGCCCTAAGGATCCTCAAGATCTATTCTCCTAGCAATCTTCAAATACATGGTACAGTACTACTAACTATAGTCACCATGCTATACATTACATCCCCAGGATTTGCCTACCCCCCTCTCTGGCAACCACCAATCCATACCTTGTATCCACTATTCTGGTTTTGTTTTTCTGGGTTTTTTTGCATTCCACAGAAAATTGAGATCGTATGGTATTTGTATTTTATTTATCATAAGACCCTCAGAGTTCACCCATGTTGTTACAAATGGCAGGATTTCCTTCTCTTTTATAGCTGAACAATATTTCTTTGTGTGTGTGCATGTTTGTGTGTGTATCACATTTTCTTTATCCATTCACCCACTGATGAACACTTAAGTTGTTTCCATATGTTGGTTATTGTAAATAATCCTGCAATGAACTTGCAGGTGCAGATATCTTCTCAAGTTAGCGTTTTCATTTCCTTCAGATAAATATCCAGAAGCAGAATTGCTGGATCATATGGTAGTTCTATTTTTAATTTTGGGGGGAAACTTCATATGATTTTCTATGGTGGCTGCACCAATTTACATTCCCACACACACAGCATACAAGTGTTCCCCATTTTCCACATCCTCATCAACACTTGTTAGTTCTTGTCATTTTGATTTTAGCTATTCTGACAGATGAGAGGTGGTATCTCATTGTGGTTTTGGTTTGCATTTTCCTGATGATGAGCGATGTGGAGCACCTTGTCATCTGTTTGTTGGTCATCTCTATGTGTTCTTTGGAAAAATATCCGTACAGATCCCCTGCCCATTTTTTAATCAGATGATTTGATTTTGGGACGCCTGGGTGGCTCAGTGGTTAAGCACCTCCCTTTGGCCCAGGGCATGATCCTGGAGTTCTGGGATAGAATCCCATATTGGGCTCCCTGTGTGGAGCCTGCTTCTCCCTCTGCCTGTGTCTCTGCCTCTCTCTCTGTGTCTCTCATGAATAAATAAATCTTAAGAAGAAAAAGATTATTTTTTTTTTGGTATTGAGTTGTATAAATTATTTATATAGTTTGGATATTAACCCCTTATCAGATATACATTTTGTGAATGTTTTCTCTCATTTGGTAGATAGCCTTTTCATTTTGTTGAGGATTTCCTTTGCTGTGCAGAAGTTTTCACTTGCTATAGCTCATTTGCTTATTTTTGCTTTTGTTGCCTTTAGCAACAAGCCACCTCTTGAGAGGGATCAAAGGGGCTAACATCATCAAGGGAACATCAGTTTTCAAAAAGGGAGCAAAGTGTTAAAATAGGTTTGAAGAATTCAGACGAAGAATTTATTCACAAAGGAAAGGATGCTCCTCAGGGCACAATGTAAGTCAGCATCTACAAACTAGGATGCAGTACTCCTGAAAATAAGTGACAACATCCTTACTGTGGTGTCTAAAAGGGCTGTCTGTCCCATTGGATTGGGGCCCCCAAATGTGGGGCAATGACCACATGGAGGCTGGTGGCACTGGGGCCATGAAAGGATTCACCTGAGGCAGAACAAAGGAGATAGAAGTTTATTGACTAAATGAAGCAGGAAGCAGAGGAGAAGCTGTCTGCCACAAGGTAGAGTGGGTGGGGTGGTTTTTAAGGAGAAAGATGAGGAGGCAAGGCCACTAATGAATTCACCCATTTTGGTAACTGTGCCTGGTTGTGAGTAGCCCATTGGTCAGTGATAGCCTAGGGATATCTTGAGGTGGGTCTCCCAAAGGGTCTGTCTGTATCCAGCCAGGGGGTTGCTGTAGGCTCTTTCTACATTCCATTGCTCAAGCCTGTTTGCCTAAAAGCAGCCCCAAGCTTCAGTCATCCCACGATGTTTTTAAGAAGTCAATTTCTAGATCCTCAGCAAATTTCTAGATCCCTTTTTTGTAACTCATATGTCTAAGTACACCTGGGTGGCTCAGTCAGTGTCTGCCTTCAGCTCAGGCCAGAGTCCCACAGTCCTGATTGAGTCCCACATGGGGCTCTCTGCTCAGCCGGAAGTCTGCTTCTCCCTCTGCCCCTCCCCCGGCTCATGCTCATTCTCTCTCTCAAAAATAAATAAATAAAATCTTTAAAAAAAATTTTAAACTATTGATACGTCTAAGAGTGAGCATATGTTCATAATAATAATTCTACCTTACAAAAGAAATACATATCCCTCAACCACTCCAAAATTTACCATGGTGTTTGCCCAGAATATCAAACAAAAGCTTAAATGAAAATGTTAGTTTGGGGAAAATCTCCCTTAACAATGGATCAAAGCACACTAACCCATACAGCTTCCTATCTTTCTTAGTATGGACTGGCATTAGAGATTGGGAAATTTGGCCCACATTGGGATATTCCAAATTTAGATAGATGAAGCTATATAAATAAGGGTTATTATTTCAAATATAAATTGAATATATATTTAATAACTTACATATATTTTTATATGTAATACATATATGGAATATTTGTGAGACACACAAGTTTTTTTAGATACACTAGCTAAAACCTAAAGATAAATATTGTATTTTATTCAATTCAGTATTAAAGCCAAATTTATCAAATCATATAATTAAATATTTGTTCCAGTTAGTCAATTCTTATTTTATAAAATGTTTACTGTTTCCTACCTAATTTTCTTTAAAAAATAAAGGTATTTATGTTTTTGGTGAAAAATCATAGAAGACAGCTTGAAAATGATTAGGTCAGTATTTTTTTCGGATTTCTTATAGGGAACCCACAAACACAAATGTGTAAGGAAAGAGTTGTGTTCATCATTGACTGACTGTGAAAATGACCATAGTTGTATTTGGCAAACACTGTATTTTTTTTAATGTTTTAATCTGAATGCCTTTAGGAGGAAGGGCTGGTGGGGGAGGCATATTCTCTTGAATTCACCCTTGCCACAGGGCTCTCCACTCCCTATAATTAGCATTATCATTATTTATGATTCCTGTCTGGCCCCTCTTGGTTTTTGAGTTTACAACTCCTAAAAGGAAATAGTATGCATTTGAAATAGTACACACAGTTATTCCGCAATTCTCCAGGGATGTCTTACGTATCTGCACACCTTATATAATCGATACACTTGCTTCCTTTGTTCATACTATCTTTTCAAAGATGTTTGAATAGGGAACAGTCTTCAAAAATCAGATAGCACCTGTCTCCAGGCCCAAAGGGGGGCATGCTTACTGTTGGGCTGGCTGAGAGACAGGGGCACCCAAAATGGCGGACATCTCAAATTGGGTCAAAATGGCTGATCTTCCCGCCAAAGCAGCCATAACCACCACATCACCTCCAGTAAATCGAAGCCTAGACGGGAAACCGAAACTTTCCATCCAGGACTTTCCAGCCAGGGACCACCCCCCATCGTCTGTACTATCCCCGCCCCCAGCCAGTCACCTAGGGACACGGTGTTCCCTTGCATAATTTGGCAAGGGACCCACCCGGATCCGGACCCAGAACCAATAAGGCTTAAAAACCCCCACACTCCCCAACCCCGGCGACTTCCCTGACTCGGGCCACCTCTCCGAGTCACAGAACCTCTCCCGGGAGCGCTCCCCATTAAAAGCACTCTCGAACCTAGCCCCTGGTTCTGCCGTTTTTTATTTCTCCTCCGTTCATTTGGAAAAACAAAAACAAAAACAAAAACAATACTACTCACTTGCTATTGCCCATTATAAAAGATTATTTTCTCTAGACTCCAGGTTGCTCGCATATCACACCCTTCTACATGCGCAGGTGTCATCTGGCCCTCTATATCACTTTGGGAATTAAGGGTCAGGGAAACGCATAAAAGTGCTGATATTCTGGCTACTATGATTGCAGAGCATAAAAACAGTCCTTCATCTATGATCCAGAAGTTTCGAGCACAGTTCCCTCTAATCTTTTAGGTGGTTCCTTCTCCAGCCTCAGGCAATTTCCTCACAGGCTGGTACTGATCAGTACTTGGCTGAAGAATTTAAGAGGGTATTTTGCAGATCTAGGGTCAGGACTAGAGTAAGGCCAGCAGGATGCCCAAGGGCTGAAAATTTGAGAAGGCTCTATCTCTCAGACTCAAACAAGAACCAAAGTCTTGGTCTGGGCATCTCTCTTGCCTCACCCTTGCCTCACCTTGTCCCAGCCCTGTCCCAATCTCCAGAGGGTTCTCACTGCTCTTGCACCACTCTATCTGTATCTTTCTCTATCTCCTTCTCCTTTTCTTCCTTCCTTCTTCTGTCTCTGCCATCTCTCTCTCCCTCCCTTGCCTTCCTTCCCTCTCTCTCTGTCTCTGTCTTGTCCCTCTCTTTCAATGTCTTCCAAGGGTTTCTCCTCTCCTGTACTTAGCCCATTTAACTCTGGGACGCCTTGACCTCCCCCAGACTCCCAGCACTTTCTCTTTAGCTCAGGGCTGCCTGGATACCTCCTCCCTGTGCTGTTTCTGGAATCTCTCTGCCGGTAGTTAGGTTGGGCAATCATAAGGCTCTCCTCACTGATTTCCCTTCTCTCAGGATCACTCTCCTATGTTGGCTGATATTGAATGTCTTGAAAATCACTGTTGCATATATTTCATGCAATTTTTTATTTGGTTCAAAACAGGCAGTGGGGGTTAATCTGGTCCTCATTACTTCATCTTAGCTGAAGGTGGAAGTTTTATGTTCTGATTGCTTGGTGTTTTACTGTCCATATTGTGAAACAAAAGAGTGGGTTCTTGTACTCGTATCCACTGGATCTGGTTCAGTGGATTTTGGTACTTGGCCTGTCCAAAGCATCAGATGCCAGCAACCTTTGACTGATGAGCTGTCTTGAAGAGGCAGAGTTGCTATTTGGCCCCTTTGGGAAGGAACTTTCCCAGCAATCTGGATGAATAACTAACTGTTCAGGGTAAGTTGATATTTGTAGTAATGATTGAAGAGCAAGATGTGTGCTTCCAGCCCTATGGTCAGTTTTCTCTGCCTCATCTTAGGACTATTTTCTTTATTAGTCATTTCTCAATAAACTACTTCTACATCTCCATTTTCTATTTAACCATGAAATCATCCCAGACAGGCACAATCTACTTATGAGCCAGGGGCTATACTTGGTTCTTCGTACACATTGCTTCTTTAATTTTTACAACCACCGTGTTACACAGGTATAAGTGTAATCCCATTTTATAGGTGAGGGAACCGAGGCTCAGAAAATTTAGATGACTTTCCCAGAGTTATACAGCTGGTAGGTGTTTATCCAAATAAAACCTATGTATATTGGGCTCAGCGGTTTAGTGCCGCCTTCAGCCCAAGGCGTGATCCTGGAGACCCAGGATCAAGTCCCACGTCAGGCTCCCTGCATGGACCCTGCTTCTCCCTCTGCCTGTGTTTCTACCTCTCTCTCTCTCTCTCTCTCTCTGTCTGTCTGTGTGTGTGTGTGTGTGCGTGTCTCATGAATAAATAAATAAAATTTTAAAAATAAAAATAAATAAATAAAAACTATATATATTAAACCCTAACACCCATCCAGTGGTTCAGGAAGGAATAGGTTAACACAGGAAATAAACTGGGCTACCCTCCTCAAAACACTGATCACACTGAGCCTGGCTGGCTCAGTCAGTGGAACATGCAACTCCTACTCTCCAGGTTGTGAGCTCAAGCCCCATGTTGAGTATAGAGATTACTTAAAAATAAAAGCTTACAATACAAAAACAAAAAAAACACTGATCACAGCATAGCATAACAGAGATATTAGATTACTGTATTGTACACCAGAAACCAATGTAACATTGTGTGTCAACTATACTCAAATTTTAAATTAAAAAACAAAAACAGAAAAACACTGACAATACTTATGGCCTTGTGACCATCAAAAAAAAAGAGGCCTGAAATAAAAAACATAATCTTCATTTCTTAGGAGCAACCTGTTGGAACTTCTTGGTTTGTCCTTGAACATGGCCTATTTCATAAAATACCATCAAAAGAACTGACTAAGCAGAATGGTCCACCAGGACAGTACTGTGGCATAAATGTAAGATTACAGTTTAGTTCTCATCTACTGAGCTATGCAACTTTATGCATCAGGGAGAAAATCATGGAAATGGGCAAAAACAAGTAGTTGGATATAGAAGTCCATCTTGCAAACCCCAAATGGCCAAGGAAATAGTCCTCTAATGAATTTTTAGCTAGATCAATGAAGTCAAGTACGATAAAGACATTTAAGACTACTGAGAGAGTCACAGGGAGTTGAACCTAAAATGAATTCCCATTCTATGAGATGACAGAGTTTCAGAGGAAATTTGATTATCCAAGATACATTGCAGGGGTGTTTCTTTAATAACTGAAACATTGGAAAGTAAAATATCTCTTTTTTTAATTGTTTTTTTTAATTTTTGTTTATGATAGTCACACACACAGAGAGAGAGAGAGAGGCAGAGACATAGGCAGAAGGAGAAGCAGGCTCCATGCACCGGAAGCCCGACGTGGGATTCGATCCCGGGTCTCCAGGATCGCACCCTGGGCCAAAGGCAGGCGCCAAACCGCTGTGCCACCCAGGGATCCCAGAAAGTAAAATATCTTAAGGATAGTCTCTAAATGAGTGATTAGACTGAAGTCTCAAAAGGAAACTAACCTAAGTAATCTAAGTGAATAGGCTCGATCATGTTATCGGCAACCCAAATACACATTGTATTGTCTCTCTCCTAGATAATTAAGAATAACTGTTGAATAAGATTTGGAAAGTTGAACTTCCACTATGCTTCAATTGATGATATTCTATATTACTCCTTAGGCCAATTTAAAATGCCTAAGAATATAAGGGCACTAGGGTGGCTCAGTTGGTTAAGTGTCAGACACTTGGTTTTGGCTTAGGTCATGATCTCAGGGTTGTGAGATTGAGCCCCGTGTGGGGCTCTGCACTCAGAGGAGAACCTGCTTGAGATTCTTTCCCTGTCCTTCTCCTCTGCTCCTACCTACCCCTCGCTCACACACAGTCTCTCTCTAAAATAATTTAAATCTTTTAAAAATAAAATGCCTCAGAAAACCAACTTAAATATTTTCTCATCTAGTCACCTGCCAGCCAATCAATCACAAACCAGAATCAGCCCAGTGTGACTCAGACCACAAGGATTACTCTACAGACTCATGAATAAAAGAAATACGTATTGTTTTAAGCCATTGAGTTTGGAAGTAGTTTATTATGTAGCAATAGACAAATGATACACCTTGCAATTGACTTCAGTACATTATTCCAACCATCTAATGACCACCCCTCCTACCATTCTCACACCTAATTTACCTCCATTTTCAAATGAGAAAAACAGACATACTTAACTCCCTACTCTGACCTAACACCACACGATAGCATGGTGTCAGAGATTGATCCTGAAGCCAGACTTCCAATTCTTATCTTGGCTCTGGCACATACAAGCTATAAGGCTGAGAGAAAATGACATGTTCCTTCTTTGTAAAAAGTAAGGACGATGACAATACCTACTTCATATAGTTGTGGTGAGAATTATGAATAAAGACTTTAGACCATTTTGTTGCCCATAGTCAATATTCTAAAAATATAAGCTACTATATTTTTATTGTGCACTGGCCAGTGATCCAGAGCTTGATTTCTTAGCAGTTCTATTCACATACCATATTTATTATTCATATACCATAAAATGCATACAGTTAAAGTGTAAACCTCAGTGGTTTTTAGTATGTTCACAGAGTTGTGCAACTATCACTGCAATCTAATTTTAGAGCATTAAATAACCCCAAAACTAAGCTTGATTCTGAGACTTGAAATACTAAAGTGGCTGTCAGCCACATCCTTGAGGAAAGGCCAGAAGTCCAACAGGGAATACCAAATACTGATGCCAGTCTAATGAGCAGGAGCAGAACTGTAAACAAGAAGTGAAGCCAAGAATTCGGGTCAGATAGAAACAGAATTGGAGAGGAAATGCAGTTCAATACATAGCCATAAATAATAATACTAGCCTGTCTGCAGCTAACATTTTCACATTTGCCAGACTTGCTTAGGTGTAGACTAGGGAAAGCTTCTCATTCCCACATGCAGGCCTGCCTTGCCAAGGCTTAGAAAGCCAGGGCTTGCCCCAGATTTCTGCCCTCTAAAAGGTTCTAACATATCCTGGTATGCCCTAGCCAAGGCTTTCTGGGTTATAAATATAACCCTCAAATATCCTCCAAATTCCCCAGAACTGAGGGAATCACCTTTCTCTTTTATGTCCAGCTAACATGGCATAAACTTCCATATTATGTGACCTCAGAGCATTTTATCCACTCCCCGAGTATCTCTAAGATTCCTTGGGAAATGCTTACATGCCTCCACAAATATATCATTATTGCTTCTTGTCATCTCTTACTCAGACCACTACTATGTTTCTCACAGGATCTCTTCCTACTATCTCAAAATCTTTTCTCCATTCTGCCCAGGGTATCCACTAACACTTTGTGCCAAGTGTAGATGTAGGCACCTCCCTAAAATCCCAAAGCACAGCTAACCTGAGTCTTTAGTGTTCATCAGTATAATTGCTGACTTAGAGATAAAAGAAACTAGAACACAGGAAAAGATGATTATTTAAAACAAAATTTTAGTCATCATTGCCCTTGTATCTACTGGCAATACTTTACCATAGAGAGTTTCCCTACCAGTGATCTTCAGTTGGCCATTGTGTTGTAGAATGACAGCTTTCCTCCCAGAGTTAGGAGCCCTTTCAACAGTTTTTATCTTTTCACTGCCAGACTATGGGCTTTCCCTCTCTTTCCCAGACCCAGCCAGAGTAAAAGACTGGCCTTCTCTACTTAGGGACCACATTTCCTCCTTGAGGATGACTGATGGTGGGAACAAGCACAGTATTTAGGAAAGATCTCCCATTTCTCACCATGCAAAATATAATATGGACCTTGGCTGCAGGAAGCCAATCCATAATAGTTGACAGAGTTTCCAAAGTCTGACTTATTCAACCATAAGTAGGATCACATGTGGCTCACTGACTGCCCCCTCACATGCCACCATGTCAGATCCAGTTCAGTTCCTTCTCACACATTTTCCTCCAGGTTACATTGAAAAGATTTCAAATCTTCATGTTCCTCTTGTAATAGATATGCTCTTTCAATTTCTTATAAACAAACACTTATACCAGAGACACACTCCCGAAGATAAATAATGACTATATTCTGTCATAAACACCTTAATTCTGGAATTATAAAGAAAACAATTAACTGTAAGCAGCCAGTTCGATTTTAAAAAATGCACACAATGTAGAAGATGCACAAAATTCATACTACTAATTCAAACATTTATCATCTCAAAATTAAGCATATTAATTTGTTTTGTTTCACTGGGTCAGGACCCTCTGCAACAGGAAGTAGTATTACTCATGACTCAACATCAAATCTCTAAGACTGAAACGGATCACTAAAATGATCAGAGAACAATTCCAAGCTTCATCACACAATATAGAGACTGGCTACTGTCCTTAAAATGACGTTCTTTCCAGCACAGGTGATTTGTCTATGTCTATTTTGATCACCTGTGGTCAGGGGGAAAGATCATAAGAGCCTACAATCTCTTAAATATTCTTCCAAAATCCCAAAATCTCGGCAATATGAAAGCTCGTTTTCATAACTCATTTGGCAGCAAACCTGGCTATCTCCTATAATGTACAAATATTAACTCAAAATGGCTAAAAGATCTATATGTAATAACTTAAAACCATAAAATGCTTACAAGAAAACAAATTTTCACAACCTTAGATTATGCAATAGTTTCTTAGGTATTACACCTACAACATAGGAAACCAAATTTAAAATAGGTTATTTGGACTTCATCAAAATTTAAAACGTTTGTGCTTCAAAAATACCATAATGAAAGTAAAAAGACAAACATAAAATAAAGGAAAACATTTGCAAATCATATATCTGATAAGGGACTTGAATCTGGAGTATAAAGAATATTCTCTTACAACTCAGCAAAAAGACAAATAATCTAATTTAAAAGCCATCTATGTATTTGTATAGACACTTCTCCAGAGATATACCAATGGCCATTACGCACATGAAAAGATGCTCAACATCATTAGTCATTAGGGAAATGCAAATGAAAAACACACTGAGATACTATTTCACATTCATTAGGATGGCTCTAATTTTTTAAAAAAAGTATAACAAGTATTTTCACAGATGAAAAGCAACTGGAACTTTCATCTGTTGCTGTTGACAATGTAAAATGATGCAGCTGCTTTGGAAAATAGTTTGGTAGTACCTCAAAAAGTTAAATGTAGAGTTACCTTGTGACCAAGCAATTCCACTCCAGGGTATTTATTTACCCATAAAAATCAAAAGCATATGTTCACACAAAAATGTGTACACAAATGTTCATAGCAGCATTATTCATAATAGCCAAGAAGTGGGAACAACCCAAATATCCATCAACTGATGAAGAGATCAATAAAATGCAGTACATCCACAAAATGGAACATTATTCAGTCATAAAAAGGAATAAGGTACTGATATACACTACAACATGGATGGAACCTTGAAAACATGCTGAGTGAAAGAAGTCAGACACAAAAGGTACATATTCTTTGATTCTATTTATGTGAAACACTCAAAACAGGCACATCATTAGAGACAGGCAGTTGATTAGAGGTTACCAAGGACTAGGGTGAGAGGGAGATAGGTACTAACTGCTAATGGTCATGGAATTTCTTTTTGGGTAATGAATGTTCTAGAATTAGATAGTAGTGATCAATACACAACTTTTAAAATATGCTAAAAACCACTGAATCATATACTTTTATTTTTTTTAAACTTTTTTTTATTTTTTTTTTATTTATGATAGGCACACAGTGAGAGAGAGAGAGAGAGAGGCAGAGACACAGGCAGAGGGAGAAGCAGGCTCCATGCTCCGGGAGCCCGATGTGGGATTCGATCCCAGATATCCAGGACCGCGCCCTGGGCCAAAGACAGGCGCCAAACCGCTGCGCCACCCAGGGATCCCTGAATCATATACTTTTAAAGGGTGAAATTCATTGTATATGAGTATCTCCATAAACTAGTATTCAGAAGTAATGAAACAAAAAGAACATGACTTAAAAAAGTTTTTTTGGTGGCCTAAACTGAGTGAGGTTATATATAATCTTTAATATCCATGTTAAATTAACATGCATTTATTTGCTACATAAATCTGTGTTTAATTATGAGTACCTCCCCAGATTCTGCCAGGGGTATTATATAATCTACAATATACAGAGTTTAGTGCCTTTCTAAAAATCTTAAATTTTCTGAATCTCAGAACACATGGTGCCCAAGGTTTTGAATAAGAAATTATGGGCTTGTATAATAAAAAGCTGACTTAGGATATGTAGCCGATGTCAGAAAAGAAAAATTGGGGCTTGACAGATAATACTAAAGCTATCTAATGCATAAGGCATCATTTGGAGGAAATAAAAGAATCTAACACATAGGATAATCACAAGGATTAAATAATTAATATAAAGTCCTTAGAAAAGTGATTGACACATACTAAGTACTTATTAAACATCAGTATTGCTATTATTCTTGTTGAAGTGGGAGTTTGGCTCCAATGACAGCTCTTCTGGATCTAATCCTTTCCATTGGACCAGGTGTTAGAGATGTTTATGGTTCCATTAAACCAGTATTACCCTCTACTGTAAACTTTGATTTCCCATATCAGAAGTGGGGACAGGATGGACCTCCTGAGGCACAGCCGAGAATAGTAATAGGGAAAAATATCACAGAATAACATAATGAGGGGTAGAATTCAATGGAGTTGGCTACCTCTGTGGCTTTGAGTGGACTCAAAAAGTCATCCTCCATATTTTGATAGGAACAGATTGTATAAGCACAGCAAGAGAATTAGATAGAGAATTCCACTAGATTGCCTCTCCTGGGATCCCTGGGTGGCGCAGCGGTTTAGTGCCTGCCTTTGGCCCAGGGCGCGATCCCGGAGACCCAGGATCAAATCCCACGTCAGGCTCCCTGCATGGAGCCTGCTTCTCCCTCTGCCTATGTCTCTGCCTCTCTCTCTCTCTCTGTCTCTCTCTGTGACTATCATAAATAAATAAAATTAAAAAAAAAAAAAAGATTGCCTCTCCTGTGGGTCACTGTGGGTTGTGCATTCTCAGCACCTCTGCTTTGTATAATGTAAATGTCCTATAGGATTGTGGTTCAGTGATGTGGGAAATTGAAGAGCACTCATTGCATGGAAGTGTGAGTTTTAGTTAAAGATTACATTAAAGTATTGTTTGCAAATGTAATGGCGACATAGGTGTGCCAGCAATGTTATCTATAGGAGATATGGTAGCCGAAATTTTCTTCCAGAATTTTGTTAATATAATCTGTTTGGCAAATTGGTCTTTAGGTGATTGCCAATAGACATATGGACATACACAAAGGAATTAAATATAATTACCAGATTCATAATAAGTTTGAAGGCCACAGGTAAGTTGCTAGGATATCTCTGGAGATAACTCTTTAAAAAAACAGGGGCGGGGCACCTGGGTGGCCCCATTGGTTAAATGTCTGCCTTCAACTCTGGTCATGATCTCAGGTCATGGGGGTCCTAGGATTGAGCCCCAAGTTGGGCTGCTTGATCAGAGGGGAGCCTGCTTCTCCCACTTCTCCATCTCCTCCCCACTCGTGCTCTCCCTTGCTATCTCTGTCTCTCTCTCTCTCTCAAATAAATAAATAAAATCTTAAAAAAATATGGCCCTTTTGATAAGGGCCATTTCTACTATCAAAATTCAGGCGGCAAGCAAAAACAGTCTATTATATTTTTCAACTAGGGTTGAACAGCTGCAGAATTTTTAAGGAAGATGCTTCTTCCTCAGGGAGCCTGTGTTGCTCCTGTCAAAGTATATAGACAAATTTACATTTACCACTTCTACATTTGTGACATGAAAGTTAAAACTTTGATAAAATTGCCCATCTTATCTGGTACAGGCTGAGCATTCTCATTTTTTTCTCTGAGTTAATCCAAACCAAGGTGGTTAGACTTCATTGTGTCAGGATGCCAGACTCTTTTAAAGTAGTCCTGAAGACAGCTTCACTATCTTATTCCCAATTTCACAGTTTGCCTCAACCAATACTATCTTCCTTACAAAGACATGACAGCAACTTGTAGACTCTTAACATTCCTACGTGATAAATTCTGAGAACTTTATGGTATTCCAAATTTGAAAAGATGACTTCAACACAAAATTTTCCCCACAAAATTAATACAAACCCATACAGGCAACAATAAAATGGCACCAGTGAAGATGTTAAATTGTTGCATAAGCCAACTCACTAGCTAAAAAAAGATCCTACACAATAGCCATCAGTGAAATTACCATACTTCATGAACAGTCACAATCATTTGAGAATACTCAAAGGTGGGATTCCTGGGTGGCTCAGTGATTTAGCACCTGCCTTCACCCCAGGGTGTGATCCTGGAGTCCCAGGATCGAGTCCAACGTCGGGTTCCCTGCATGGAGCCTGCTTCTCCCTCTACCTCTGTCTCTGTCTCTTTCTCTCTTTTTGTCTCTCATGAACAAATAAATAAAATTTTTAAAAAAATTTTAAAAAAGAGAATACTCGAAGGTCATGAACACCAAATCTTCAAATTCCAAAAATCTACTGTAATGTGGCTCTCCATTTGATGGAAGGGGATATCTCACTGTTGGTTATATGTTTACACAATGTAGAGACATACCGAATCAGTCAGAAAGTGAGTGAAGGTGATAAATCTTTTGAATTAGAATACAGTCCCCACCCATTTAGGTGGGCCCATGTTACAAAATGAATCAATTGCTATCTTTTTTTTTTTTAAGAATTTGTTTATTCATGAGAGACACACGGAGAGAAAGAAGCAGAGACACAGCAGAGGGAGAACCAGGCTCCTCGTGGAGAACCCAATGCAAGACTCGATCCCAGGATCCAAAGATCACGACCTGAGCCAAAGGCAGATGCTCAACCACTGAGCCACCCAGATGCCCAACAAACTGCAATCTTACTCATGTTTTATTAAGTTTTCAGTAGACTTTAGAGCCAGCTTTATCTCTTCACTCAGGTTGGTACTCTATACTATACAGGGGTTCATATATCGCTTAACCCAATGTTGCCGCTGACAAATAACTCCATAACTTCATAATATACATCACATTTAGAAATAATACCTCATTTGTTTTCTTATCAATCAACTGGCCTCTCTTTCCTTTCACTTTACATTCCAAAAAAGGAAGTAGAGAATACTTTGGGAGTGTCCAGGCCTGAGAGGAGACAAAAGAAGAGAGCTTGCCTTTTCTGCGAGGGTGCATTGTGAGAAATCTCAGGGGACTGTGGGAAGACACAGACACATAGAAGTCCTGACCTTTCTTCCGTGAAGTCCTGGGTTAAAGTCCAAAATGTAAGAAAGTTTTGTCTTGCTTCCCATTTGAGATTCTGTACAGATGTAAAGCATTCCAATACATACACCATTGTAATTTCTTCTAGTAAAATCGGACTCCTCAGGTCTGCTCTCCTATAATGCTAACTAAAGAAATTCCAGACCCTAGACTTCTAAATGCAAATTTCCTTTTTTCCCCAAGTTTTTATTTAAATTCCAGTTAGTTTACATAGAGTGCATTATTAGTTTCAGGTAGAGAATTTTGTGAATCATCACTTACATAGAATACCCAGTGATCCAAAAAAAAGACACATAGATCAATGGAACAGAATAGAGAATCCAGAAGTGGACCCTCAACTTTATGGTCAACTAATATTCGACAAAGGAGGAAAGACTATCCACTGGAAAAAAGACAGTTTCTTCAATAAATGGTGCTGGGAAAATTGGACATCCACATGCAGAAGAATGAAACTAGACCACTCTCTTTCACCATACACAAAGATAAACTCAAAATGGATGAAAGATCTTAATGTGAGACAATATTCCATCAAAATCATAGAGGAGAACACAGGCAACACCTTTTTTGAACGTGGCCACAGCAACTTCTTGCAAGATACATCCATGAAGGCAAGAGAAACAAAAGCAAAAATGAACTATTGGGACTTCATCAAGATAAGAAGTTTTTGCACAGCAAAGGATACAGTCAACAAAACTAAAAGATAACCTGCAGAATGGGAGAAGATATTTGCAAATGATGTATTAGATAAAGGGCTAGTTTCCTTAGTTTCCTATAGTTTCCAAGATCTATAAAGAACTTATTAAACTCAACAGCAAAGAAACAAACAATCTAATCATGAAATGGGCAAAAGACATGAACAGAAATTTCACAGAGGAAGACATAGACATGGCCAACAAGCACATGAGAAAATGCTCCACATCACTTGCCATCAGGGAAATACAAATCAAAACCACAATGAGATACCACCTCACACCAGAGAGAATGGGGAAAATTAACAAGGCAGGAAACCACAAATGTTGGAGAGGACGTGGAGAGAGAGGAACCCTCTTGCATTATTGGTGGGAATGTGAACTGGTGCAGCCACTCTGGAAAACTGTGTGGAGGTTCCTCAAAGAGTTAAAAATAGATGTGCCCTACAACCCAGCAATTGCACTGCTGGGGATTTACCCCAAAGATACAGATGCAATGAAACGCCAGGACACCTGCACCCCGATGTTTCCAGCAGCAATGTCCACAATAGCCAAACTGTGGAAGGAGCCTCGGTGTCCATCGAAAGATGAATGGATAAAGAAGCTGTGGTCTATGTATACAATGGAATATTACTCAGCCATTAGAAACGACAAATACCCACCATTTGCTTCGACGTGGATGGAACTGGAGGGTATTATGCTGAGTGAAATAAGTCAATCGGAGAAGAACAAACATTATATGGTCTCATTCATTTGGGGAATATAAAAATAGTGAAAGGGAATAAAGGGGAAAGGAGAAAAAAATGAGTGGGAAATATCAGAAAGGGAGACAGAACATGAGAGACTCCTAACTCTGGGAAACGAACTAGGGGTGGTGGAAGGGGAAGTGGGCGGGGGGTGGGGGTGACCGGGTGACGGGCACTGATGGGGGCACTTGATGGGATGAGCACTGGGTGTTATTCTATATGTTGGCAAATTGAACACCAATAAAAAATAAATTTATATAAAAAAAAGACTACCCAGTGCTCATCTCAACAAGTACACTCCTTAATACCCATCATCTATTTAACCCATCCCCCCAACTTGGCTAGATTTCTCTTCAAAGAGTTTGCTAATCTGTATCTCATTAATTAAAGATGAAGACTCTTTGCCAGCTGCTTCCACAACAACCACTGCTGATGCAGCTACATAAAATAGAAATGGTGGCTATAGTATGGAAGACACCCAGAAGTTCCCACTGTCTTCTGAGGAAATGAGAGTAGTAGCTCTCTCATTGTGGCTAGGGAACTTACCAGAGAAGTTCACTGCAATATCAGGAGGTACCAAGGTGGTCTATAACTAAGGACTCTAAAGACTACTGCCTCAGTCAGGGACCTATTGGGAGGTACAGCCTTAAGGAGATACTAGGTCTGTAAACCCCTCCCCACTACCCACTATGGGTCAGGGAGGTATACCAGGCCCTGAGTCTAGAGAGGATAAACAAAGCCTGTGGAGAGGAACCAGACCAACTAGGCCTCCACAAGGCTGAGGTTTGGGGAGACACTCTTTGCCCCAACATCTCAAATGCAGATTATAGAAAATAAGCTACAGTTGCTGTACACCTCTGTGCAATAAAAGTAAATTTGTGGGGTGCCTGGGTGGTTCAGTTGGTTAAACATCTGCTTTCAGCTCAGGTCATGATCTTGGGACCTGGGATCCTCGGATGGAGCCCCTCCAGGTCCCTGCTCATTGGAAAGCCTGCTTCTTCCTCTCCCTCTGCCCCTCCCCACCTCATGTGTGCTCTCTGTCTCTGTCTCTGTCTCTCTCTCTCTCTGCACTCTCTCAAGTAAATAAAATCTTTTTTTTTTTCAAGGAAATAAAATCTTAAAAAAAAAAAAGTAAATTTGTGACTCCATTGCATACTGTATTACAAAGTGATCAAAATTGGTCAGCAAACTTGTGAAAGATTTGGAGCACATTAGATGAAGACATTAAAGAAATGTTTTAAAAGACAAATAGCCAAGTCCATTAAAATAAAAGTATGGTTACCGACCCTTTGGTCCTATACTGACTCCACCATTGTCAACAGGACTTTGGGGCTGGCTACATTCACCAGTCCTCCCTCTCTGTCAAGCAAGCAGCTTTACAACCCAGAGTCTAATCTAACAAGAGGTAGTTTGATTTCACAACTGGGACCACCCATCTTCTTGTGCCCCCAACATTTTGACAATTCCAAAAATGCCTGTTTTTTGGACTCCCTCATTAATCTGAAAGAGAATAGACTTCTTGTTTACTTAAGAAATATACCAGTCATAGCTTTTGTTTCTTTGTTTTTAATCTCCATGTATGAAGGATAAGAGAGCAATGCCAATGATGTTCTGATTTCATTTAAAAAAAAATGTGTGTGTATCAGTTTCCTAGGCCTGTCATAACAAATTACCACTGGGTGGCTTAAAACAACAAAAATCTATTCTTTCACAGTTATGGAAGTCAGAAGTCTGAAATCAAGGTGTCAGCAGGGTTGATACCCTTTGAAGGCTCTGAGGGAATCCATTCCATGCCTCTTTCCCATGTTCTGGTGGCTGCAGGCAAATCTTGGCTTGTAAACACACCACTCCAATCTCTGTTTCCATCACATGATATTCTCCCTGTGTGACTGTGTGTCTTCTTGTTTGTTGCCTCATTTTAAAAAGATTTTATTTTTTAGGTAATCTCTACACACAACATGGGGCTCGAGCCCACAACCCTGAGATCAAGAGTCACGCACTCCACTGACTAAGCCAGCCAGGCACTCCCTTTTCTGTCACTTCTAAGGACAACTGTAATTGGATTTAGGGTTCATCCTAACCTGGGATGATCTCATCTTAAGATCCTTTTCTTAATTATAAATGCAAAGATCCTTTCCAAGTCAGGTCATATTCACAAGTACAGGGAGTTAAGGCTTGGACATATCTTTTGGGGAGACAAAATTCAACCTACTACAAAGTACATTTAAACCTCTTAGGAAATAGGGTGTCAGTTTAAATATTAAACCAGGGCAATAAATTATTAAGTAAGACAACCAATCAGAATTACAGACTTTTTAGATGTTAAAGGTTATTTTCACAGGCCACAACAACAATCTCTGAAGTCAGGGTATCTCTTAATTAGAATTAACATTTATGAGGAGTTTTATGTTGCAAATACGTATCTGCTTTTCTGACTTTCTAGGAGACTAAACATTTTTCCTTATCTTATTGAGATTTCTTTTACCATAATTATAATGGTCTGTGGTTTTTCAAGACCAAGTCCTAGAAAGCCATTAGTTAGCAGCAACAGGAAAAAAATAGGTATGAGAGTTCAAAACCTAACCTACGGAGGACAAAGGAGCAAAATAGAACAGACCCATTTTTCTAATCTTACACTAACAATTTCATTCCAAATGTCTCCTGAGATGCATATGCCATACACAGGAAACTATTTTCATGCTTCTCACTTTCATACACTCCAGAAATTGGCATGGATACGCTCACCATGCTGTGTCCATTCACTACCAGGAAGGAGGCTTGATTAGCATTGAACTGCAAGAGCTTTCTAATTATTTTGATGAGTTCACTTACATTGACATAATCAGGTGCAAGGAACTCCATTTTATCCAGGATAGGAAACCACTTCTCAGCCATGTATGGTTCTTTTTTTCCCCACCCTTGTATGGTTTTATTATCAATGGAATTTGGGTAGGAGGCTGCTCTCGGGTAAGTCTTCCATCTTTAATTCTTTGTTTGAAGGTACAGCACCATTTGAAGTTCTTCTCCAAGGTCTGGCATGGAGATTGAGGGGGTGTGGCAGCAGTGGTGGCTCCGACTGTGGTGACACAAGAAGTCTTTATCTTCTATAAAGATTTATTAAATAGCTGCTATGTCCTTTCTCCTGGTTTTTCCTCCTTCAAATGTCCCCCTATTCTCTTGTAACTCTTCCTCTATTAGATCCTTCCCATATGAAAGCTACAAATATGCTCAAAACTTATTCATAAAAACAAAAACACTCCCTTATTTCTGTATCCCCTTTTAACCATTGCTAGAATCATAGGATTGATCAAGGGTTGGAGTTTATTATTTGCATTCATCTTTTTTTAAAAAAAGTGCACAGGGGCACCTGGGTGGCTCTGTTGGTTAAGTGTCCCACTCTTGATTTTGGCTCAGGTCATGATCTTAGGGTAGTGGAATCCAGCCATTGTACTCCATGCTCAGCACCAGAGTCGGCTTGTCCCTCTCCTTCTGCTCCTCCTCTCCCCCTGCCCCCTGCTTGCACGTGCTCATGTTCTCTCTCCTTCTCTCTCAATAAATAAATAAATAAATAAATAAATAAATAAATAAATAAATAAAATCTTCCCCCAAAAAGTGCACATAAATTAGGGGTACTAGAAAGACTGTGGTTCAGATAGTCTATCATAAGAGCCCTCCCTGGGCAGCACTGGTGGCGCAGCGGTTTAGCGCCGCCTGCAGCCCAGGGCGTGATCCTGGAGACTCTGGATCGAGTCCCACATGGGGCTCTCTGTATGATGCCTGCTTCTCCTCTGCCTGTGTTTCTGCCTCTCTCTCTCTCTGCCTCTATGAATAAATAAATAAAAATAAAATCTTTAAAAAAAATAAGAGCCCTCCCTGTCTGGTCAGGGAAAGAAAATTAGACCACAAAAAAGTAATCTTATGGGTAGAGATAATATGGACATATTCAAAAAAAGAAGAGCTAGATGAGGTCAAAGAGACAATAGTGGGAGAAAAGGCTGCAAGAACTAGACAGATTGACTACAAGTCAAACAATTAGACATGAAAGCTTACAACTTCTGATAAGGAACAATTCTTGGTGAATGATCAAGGGTATGACCATGAGAGCACCTAGGTGGTTGAGTGTCTTCCTTTGGCTCAGGTTGTGATCCTGGGGTTCTGGGATCCAGTCCCACATCGGGCTCCCTGCAGGGAGCCTGCTTCTCCCTCTGCCTGTGTCTCTGCCTCTCTCTGTGTGTCTCTCATAAATAAATAAATAAAATCTTTTATTTAAAAAAAAAAACGAGGGGTATGACCATGAACATCCAAAATAAGTTCAATGTCTCTAGAAATGAGGAGGCCAAGGAAGACTATTAGATAAATTATCCACATGGACGTGAATGTCACACAAAGCATGAAGAATTAAAAAGACTGCATGCCAATTCCTCAAATCTATGAATAAAGGAGAGTACCTAATGCAGAAGGTCAGTAATTGATTGCAATAAGGAGGAATAGAGGATTCTTCAGCTGGAAGATACAAACTTCAAATAAAGTAGAGGTTTTACAGAGTAGTGGGTATGAGTAATTGTCTGGCAGTGTCATTGGGGAATTAGAATGACCAGTGTAGTTCTCAGCCCTTATGTGGGCAGAGAAGAATAATTATCACCACTGAAAGGGCAGCAGCACTTGTGGTGTCCTTGTGGGAGAGCTATTAGAGGAGAAGGTGATTTGAGGTAGGGAGACCAGTTGGGAGACTGTTATTGCTTCATTTGGATGAGAAATGATGATGGCCCAACCTACCCAGTAGCAGTGAGAATACAAAGAAGGAAATATGTCCTAAAGACATAAAGGACATATATTGCTTTGATAACTAATTAAGTGTGAAGAATAACTAGAAAGAATAAAGGACAACTTTCAGGATTCTGTTTTGGGCAAATGGGTATGAATGTGCTCTTTACTGAAACAGATGGAGGAGCAGGTTTATAAACAACAATAATGAGATCAGGTTTTGACCTTGTTGTCCTTCTACAAATACCCTATAAGCAACCAAAAATATATACTCTAGGCTCATGAAAGAGGTTGGGGCCACAGAGATGGATTTGAGAACCACCATCCCTGAATGGAAGTCAAAGACAAGTAAGGGAAAGACATCACTTAGGGAAAGTGTTTTGTTTTAATGATTGAATGAAACCTCTTTATATCTGTGGTTCTTTGTTAATCTTTTCCCTGTTGGTCTGTAGTCCTGATTTGTTATTTTTGTTGAACTTGTTCCTGATCTCCATCTTGAGAAACAGTTATTGAATGTCTCCATTGTGCCAGCTATTGGGAATACAAAAGTAAAATGCACTGTTCTTTTCCTGCTGCTTCTCTAAACTCTCACTACTGCTCTGAGGCTCTTGCCCCCTAATCCTGTCATTACCTTCAATTATTTGAGTATGAACTCTTTCTCCCATTAGAATATTAATTCCTTAAGTGCAGATACCCTGTGTCATTGTCTGCCATGTTCTAGACACTAAACAGTGCCTGTAACAAAGCAGACCCTCCAAAAATACTTATTAAAGTAAGAATGAAAAAGGATGAAGTTTGATATACAAGCTTGACAAAGTAAACTCTTATAAACCAATATAACAAATAGTACAAAGGTCATTGCCTTTTTGGTTAATTTATTTTTTTAATATTTTATTTATTTATTCATGAGAGACACAGAGGCAGAGACCCGGGCAGAGGGGCAGGTTCCCTGCAGGGAGCCCAATGTCGGACTCCATTCCAGGACCCTGTGATCACGCCCTGAGTCAAAGGCAGACGCTCAACCACTGAGCCACCCAGGTGCCCCCTGGTTAATTTACTTTTAAGTTATTAATTGAATTAAGAGAGAAAAAATAGGCAAGTAGAAAATAATGACTATCTCACACCCATTAAGATGATCATCATTAACAACAACAGAAGACACCAGGTGTGGGCAAGGACTTGGAGAAATTAGAACCCTTGCGCACTGCTGCTAAAAAATGTAAAATGGTGCAGCCACTGTGGAAAACAGGATGATCTTTTCTCAAAAAATCCAAGGTAGATTTACCATATGACCCAGCAATTCCACTTTTGGGTACATAGCCAAAAGAACTGAAAGCTGGGATTCCTTCAGTGGATGGATAAACAAAACATACCATAGACATACAATGGGGTATAATTAATATTTTATATCCCATATAATGGGATATAATTCAGTCTTAAACAGGAAGGAAATTCTGATGTGCACGGACAGAACTCGAGGACACGTTCTGTGAAATAAGCTAGTCACAAAACAACAAATATGATTGACAGTGGCACCACTCACTGTATATAAGGTATCCGAAATAGTGAAATTCCTAAAGGCAGAAAGCAGAAGAGTGGCTGCCAGTGGCTGGGAGGAATAAGTAGTTAATATTTAACGGGTTAAGAGTTTCCATTTGGCAAGGTGAAGAGAGTTCTGGAAATGGATGTGGGGACGATTGCGTAACAGAGAAAGCCCCTTAATACTACCGGAGTGTACGTGTCAAAATGGTTAAGATGGTGCATTTTATTGTATTTTACCGTAGTTTTTAAAATTAATTTTAAAAAGAGACTAAGCACCAAAAAAAGATTTTAAAATCCGGTGACTGAAAAACAATCCCCATCAATCAAAACCCACAGGGAAGGAAGAAACCCGGGTCGCCCAGCCACACGCCACCTCGATCACCGCGGGAGCCGGAAGCCGAGGGCGGGGCCGGCCGGGCTGCCGGAAGCCGCTGGTTCAAGTAGGGCCACCCGCGGACTAGGCCCCACTGCGCAGGCGCATAGGGCGGCCGGAAGTGACGTCGATAACGCTGAGCCAGGTTCAGGGAAGAGTAGTGTAGGTGAGCAGGACGGGAGCAAGGATCCGGGGCCACTATGAGCTGCACCATCGAGAAGATCCTGACAGACGCCAAGACGCTGCTCGAGCGGCTACGGGAACACGACGCGGCCGCAGAGTCGCTCGTGGATCAGTCCGCCGCGCTGCACCGGCGGGTGGCCGCTATGCGGGAGGCGGGGACGGCGCTTCCGGACCAGGTCGGGCAGAGAGTAGGGGTCGGTGCCCGCAGGATCTGTGCACCCGAGGGGTGGAGGGCAAAGGAAAGCGGGAACTCGGCCTTAAACGTATGCCTGGTTTCAGAGGGTGGCGGTGAGACTTTCCTTCGGGGTCGGGGCTGAGCGTGCTGCCCTGGAGCTCCGACTCCTTCTTCAGTTGCATCCGCGGCTGTTCTCCTGTTAACGGCGCGCTTAGTCTGTCTCTGTTTGTCCAGTATCAAGAAGATGCATCCGATATAAAGGACATGTCCAAATTCAAACCTCACATTCTGCTGTCCCAAGAGAATACACAGATTAGAGACTTGCAGCAGGAAAACAGAGGTTAGTCAGGACTTTTTGTGTAGTTATGATTTTCTAACATCCAGTTATATTTCAAAAGTTCTTGCCAAACGAACTATTCACATCCTATATGTATCTCCAGATCAGTACTTTTAAAAGCGTTATCCTGCGATGGCCCAGTAACGATAAAGTTTGTTACTTTAAGGTCATCTGACTGACTTTGCATATATAGGCAAGCTTATCAAAGGGGAGCTTAGTGGAGTTGAATTGTTGCATGGTTTACTTTTTTATCCCCATATGGATACTTGCATAACAAGGTGTTAATATCCTCAAGGGCTTGGATTTTTTTATGTTCAAATATTAATTGAAATAAGCACTGACGCTAAGATTGAAGAGGGTTTTTTTTTTTTTTTAATGTTCTTGTGCAGGGTGGAAGAACTGAATTTTAGCCTCGGGGTATATATTCTCAGGCTTGATGTGTACATTATTAATAATAGCGGTATGAAGTTATTTGTATAGTAGTTTACAGTGCGCTTTCATTTATATTATCCCATTGTATTATCATATCTTCATTTTGAGGTAGATAAGCTGGTACTTAATATTACAGTGCAGTTAAGAAATAGGCTCAGAGAGGGTAATAATTTGCATAAGTGTAGTAGTAAGCTAGTAACTCACAGAACTGAACTGAAACCCTTGTCTCCTGATTCTACATCTCATGTTGTTTATACCAGATGAAGCTGCCTCTGCCTAGAAAGTTATTTTTCACATAGACCTAACTGTTGAGTTTTGTGGACTTAAACACTGATTTATAATTTTGTATTCATGGTATTTCATGGCGTGTCATAAAATTCTGTTAAAAGAGTTTTGGCTTTGGGAGCTATCTCTCAGACATCACTGCCAAGTGATTTTATTTTTTTTGGTAGAGCTATGGGTTTCCTTGGAGGAACACCAGGATGCTTTGGAACTCATCATGAGCAAGTACCGGAAACAGATGTTACAATTAATGGTTGCCAAAAAGGCTGTGGATGCTGAGCCTGTCCTGAAAGCTCACCAGTCTCACTCTGCAGTAAGAAACTTTAGTGAATAAATTCTGAATGAATGAGATTGAAATCTCTAATTATTTTAAATTGTTCACTTGTTTTTGAAGAAAACTAAGCTTGTCTTTCATATTTCTCACATTTGCTGTTGATTTTGCTGTATCTTGTAAGGATATGATTAGAAAGCAGGGGGTAAGGGGCTGCTCAGGAGCTTTTTTTCTTTGAGTGGGACTAAGGTAGGTTCCTCACCCCACCTGCCCCAAGATGTCTTTGCAAGATTAATGGATGCCTAGTTTTTCCACCAAACATAATGCAAGGTAGTGCTGAAGGTACTCAGTAAATACTTGGTTGGTTATTATTGTACTTTCACTAAACTATAAGCTCCTTGATTATAGGGAGCATGGATTCTTCTTTTATACCTAACACAGTACCTGGCATGTAGCAGACAGAAACCTTTATTAAACTGAATTACGTAGCATCATATTATGTTAGAAGTATGGTTTTAAAAAAAATACATGGCATAGTTTCTACACTTTGATTGCTTATGCTTTAATTTGGGAGACCCAGTTATTGTGCTTATGTTTCTAGAGTGCTTCATGGGTGGCATTGTACATTTACATGTACTATATCATTTAAACCTGGATTAATGAATTGGCACCTCACTATTTGTTCCATGGAATTTATGAAACATAAACTTCATCTTAGAATCCTTTGAAAGCATTTTGCTGACTTAACAAAAGTCTTAGGGAACAGGAATACTTTCAATATGTGAACAGCTCTCAAACATTTCTCATCTGGAAGAGAAAAACTATTTTTCTGTAATCTGGAGGAAAAAACTTTAAGATTAAAAGAGACAGTTTAGCTCATGTGAAAAACTTGGGAAGAGATATATCCAAAAAAAGA